>NC_068375.1:2673094-2713587 GCF_023724105.1 Carassius gibelio | reverse complement strand
GCAGTGGAGACATCAGCAATTTGGCACTCCAAAGGTTGTGTTAAAAGTCACAAGCTGTTCGAGAGGGCGCAACACCAGAGTAACGGAGGACCAGGGACACTACGGTTGAGTGTTTGGGAAGCGCCGGAGAGGTTAACCAAGCCTCTGGTTTCCACTTGAATGACTTCAATTCATCCAGGTGAACCAAATGTGATAAAACCCATCCACTTATTATAAGCCACAGAATATTAGATATTCCCCCGGATATATTTTAAGTGTTTGACCCTTTTGCTTCTTTAAGCCACACCATATTTCTAGGTTTCCTTCCCAGATAGCCCACTCACCTGTTGGCCCTATCGTAAAACCTAGCAGTAGGCTTAGGCCTCCTTATTCTCACTAACACATTGTGTTTCTATTGTTTTTATCTCATTTCAAGTGTTGTTTCACTTTGATATTTTTCTATCCTCTGTTCTGTTGTGATTTGTTTCTTTCATTTCACATAGAGATAGTAACCTGTAGAGCCACCAAGGAAGCTAAATAGTAGAGCGACAACCAGCAGCCGGTGTCATCACGTGACTCGCTAGGCTACTGCCTGTCAAATCTCCATTTCAGGTCCTTCGTTGACCCAAGTTAATTGGCTTGCGTTGGTCTTTTTCTGTGTGTGTGCTGTGCTTCTCTCACCTACAGAGAGTCAGGATGTTCCAGTCCAGCAGTCCACGGGGGCCACCTCTCGACATGGTTGAAAGCAGTGACGACCCCCTTCCTGCCCAAGGACGCCAGTAACCTGCAGCACCCAGAGCAACTAGACACCGAGCTAGATGAACTGATGGCACGCGATCCAAACCAAAGCGACTACTACAAAGAACTCTCCAGGATCTTCGGAAGACTAGTTCACATTCTCGTCGCCCAGGCACGGCTCAGTGAACAGAGCAACATCGCGGAGGAGGCCTGGAAGGACCAGGCCCCAACCCAGAGTCATCTTGATCAGCTCCTCCCCGAGACCCAGAACCAGCGCGAGAAAGAGGACGACACAGATCCAGAGCTACATAAAGGAGTTGAAAGACTTCACAATGCCCTGCAAGATCTTCGCCTCGACACAGATCAAAGAGAACAGCTGGAGAGAGAAGCCAGAAAAGAAAAAAACTCCAGCAAGGTAATGCTCTCCTAAAAAGAGCAGAGACTGAACTGAAAGAAAGAGACTATAAAACCTGGGCCAGCAAAACACACTTGCAAGCGGCCCGAGCTAAATTCAACAAGCTTACTCTGCAGAGAGATGAGCTCCAAGATGAACTTGACACTGTTCACACAGAACTGAGACAATCTCACAGATTACAGAGTGGCTGGATCGGAGAAACGCACACCACAAAGTTTCTCCCGGCCCGCCACTCCAACCCTTTCAGCCAAGAACCCAGAGCTGAAAAAGGGGGTGTAAGCCCACGGCTCAAGAAATCACCAGCCAGTTTACAAGAACACCTGTCAACAACGCAGGGAAGAGAACCCTTCCAGAGAACGTATGCCACAAAACCCTGCACAGCTCACAGAGAACTTGACAAGCTAGCCAGAAGTATCCCTACGTTCAAGCCAGATCCTGCAGGAGGACATGCAATCATGCTTCTTTACAAGCTGTTGCCGTATCAGTTACAAATTATCATTACTTACCTATAAGGCCCTAAATGGTTTAGCTCCTGCATACCTAACTAGCCTTCTACCACGTTACAACCCATCACGCACCCTAAGGTCACAAAACGCTGGACTTTTGGTCGTTCCTATGATAGCAAAGTCCACTAAAGGAGGTAGAGCTTTCTCACATTTGGCTCCAAAACTCTGGAATAGCCTTCCTGATAATGTTCGGGGTTCAGACACACTCTCTCTGTTTAAATCTAGATTAAAAACACATCTCTTTCGCCAAGCATTCAAATAATGTATCTTTTTAATTGTGAGTGTAGTTGCATATGATCAAAGGTGCATTTTTATTCATTAGCTTGGGTTAAACTAATTTTACTTTGTTGGATCAGCAGCTATGCTAATGATGTCTGTATTTTGTTTCTATGTTTCGCCACGGGATTTACATCCCGTGGTAACTAGGATTTACACAAGCTCCAGTCTGGATCCAGAACACCTGAGAAGAGATGATGCTGACCCTCAGAGGACCTCAGATAATGCTAACCCTGAATCAACAAACAGAACTAACAATAATTGCTAAATGTGTGACTGAATCATATAATAACTTAATTAATAATATTGATAGTTCATCGTCTAGCTGACTACGTCTTGTATTATTATTATTATTTTTATTTTTTCTAAAATCCTGTCAAATGTGCACAAACTACTAGCTACTACTAAATATTGTAGAAACATAATTTTCTGTAAAGTTGCTTTGTAATGATTTGTAATGATTTGTTAATGATTTGTTTGAAACTTGTTGTCTTTGCCAGCTGTATATTCATTTCTCCGTCTCTCAGTTTCTCTAAGGCTTTAACAGTGACGATAGCTTATATACATGTTACGACCCTTGGCTCAAGGGAAGCAACAAAACAAGGGACATACGAAAAACCAAATTATAAGCTCAAAGTAATATTTATTTAATTACAAAATAAGACAACACTAAATTATAGAATGAAAACAATTAAAGAAAATAACAGTGTTTCTGTATTCATCAGTAATGTCAGTGTGTAAAGCAAGATGCAGGTGTGAAGTGTAATATAGTGTTGAAGTGAAAATGAAAAGAGCAACAGAATACAACACAACCAAAGAGTCCAAAACCAAAGACTGACTCTCCCCGGTCAATGAGTGATCTCTTAAACAGCATCCAAGCGCATCAGCTACCACATTTTCCGATCCTCTGATATATCGAATCTAGACAGAAGGACTGCAGGAACAAGGACCACTGAACCAACCTCGGACACTGCAAAAAATTCAAAAAAAAAAAAAATTAATGGATTATGATCCATGTAGATCACAATAAGTGCACTCGAGTTAAGGTAAACCGCAAAATGCTGCAATGCCCAAATAAGGCTAAGTTCACCATAAGATGCGCATCAGACAAACGTTTAAACACTAAACAAAAGCGCTTTAAGTCACTAAAAACAATAGTCGAAATAGACAAACCAATCCAAACCAACCAACCTTAAAATCAACCAACCAACTAACCTTATTCAACAAACTAACCTTTTCAACCAACCAACCATCTAACCTTATTCAACCAACCAACCAACAATCAAACCAAATTTCTGTGCAGAACTCTTAGACTTATTTAAGGATTTAACAATTGTGGTGTATTTTGCCGGTTCTCCCAAGGATCAAACTCAGTCAGGGATTTTTCTCTCAGAAGAAAAGACTTTATTTTAAGCAAAACAAAGTCGAGAGCTCGTTGCAAGGAGTTCTCGACTTTGTTTTGCTTAAAATAAAGTCTTTTCTTCTGAGAGAAAAATCCCTGACTGAGTTTGATCCTTGGGAGAACCGGCAAAATACACCACAGATTTGGCACCCCAGATGGGACTGGAAAGGAGCAGAGTGGACGACTGCTTTTGAGCTGACTGATGAGCAACACACACACAGTGGTGGCCACCATAGAATAAGGTAAGCATTTTTGCCTATATAATTAGTGTGTGTTGTTGACTGGTCAGCTCTGAGTGGTAAGGACACTTAAAATCTGCTCTTCCAAATTTAGAAAAATAATATGATATCTAAATTGAAAAAGGGGTTTTACTCCAGAAGAAATAACTGCATGCACATATTTGGGTTATTAATGGGAAGGCCTTGGAAGGCAACCTCGATTTAAGACAAATATGGTGTAGGCAGAAAGACATGGCATGCTGTGTGTCTGTGTTTATCGGATAGCTGGGCCTAGGTAGGACAGTGATAAACGGATAAGCAGATTAAGGAATCGCGAGGAAAAGTCCCACGGATACCGCTTTGAGAATGTATAAGTGAAATTTTCGAAGGTCAGAATAGGTGGGCCCTTAAGGAGCTCTAGGTGAGCTGTGTTTTGTTGTGTGGATGTATTTGTGTCCGGACGAATGAATGTGTAAACAAATAAATCTGTGTTGGGTGGGTAAAAGTTGCGCACCATTCTCGGACCGTCACTTCAGGGTGGCTGGGTGGGGTTGGACGCAACTAGTATCCACTTGAGAGGGATGAATGTATTATGAGCCTTGATAATAAAAGGACAATTAATGTGTGATTATCCCTTAGATAAAGGGAAAAAGTATGCAAGAATAAGCACTCTGGCTCAATAAAGAGTGTAGCAAGTGTGAATGGGTTTAGGAAAATAGCATCAATAAAGTTTGAACCAAGATCTATAATAGATTTTTGCATTTAGGATGTCTGTGTGAAAGGGGAGAAAATTTTCTGAGCCCAGTGCAGTGGGAGTGAGAACAAAGGAGGACGTTTCCACAGTAAAGTTGTATTACATGGGTGGAGCAAGAGGTGCTCTCCCCTCCTGGACCATCACATGGGAGTGATCAGGTTACAGAGACTGGTGTTGAGAAAGGATAAGTGCAGGAGCCCTAAAACAATGAAGTTAACTGAAGGAAGGTTGTTTTAGAGAAAAATAAATACAAATGTTCCAAGAAATGGACTAATATAGAGATGGCAGATATGGTGGAATATAGATATAATAATAAATAAATTAAAATAAGATATGCATTTATTATTTAATAACTTATATTAATAGATTAATTTAAAAGATGCACGTGCTTAAAACTTTAAATCTAATATGTGAATACATCTAAAATTTGTATCTTGTTATCCCTGGGACACAGTATGAAAGTTAATCCATTACGGAGTTTCAGAGATCGGGCTTGTGTAAATGTCAAAAATAAAAGAAATAACTTGTGCAATGTGGAATGAAAGCAAGATTGGGTGACCAAGTTAATAGACATTTGGATTCAAAAGCTATAGGTATTTTATAATAGGAAGGGAATTAGTTGCTTAAAGAATTAGATTTAATTATTTTATTTACAAAAATATGTTGGTTAGGAAACATTAATTCACAAATACTAGATTATTCTGAATCATGTATGCAAATTTAGAAGAAAAATGATGATTGAAGTCTTTATTTTACCATATGCATGTCTGACTGTTATAAAAGGAAGGTTTATTTTGTTTTATTGCAGTATATTTAGATAATAAAGGTAGCTGATTTCTGCATTTTGCAAAGAAGAAAAAATGCTTGCTATTTTCCTGCAATGAAGAACTTGCTTAACTAACAAAGAATAAGAGAACTGCTGTTTTCAACCAGATTTTTTATTAAGGGACCACTGAAAGAAAAGGTTGAAAAGTGAAAATTAGAAAAAGAGCTGACTGCTCAGACACGATTTGGTCAGAAGTTACATAGGTACATTTGAGTAATGCAGTCTCTGAGTGTTAAACTTTCAGATGATTTCTGGAACAGTGCCTTGACAAAGGAAAGCAATGAAATGGAGTCTGTCGAGGAATGGCAAAGCAGCAAACACAGCTGCAGAGAGAAGAAGAGGGAGGGGCTGACGGATGTTCCCCTCCCCTCTTGAAAGAGAACACACTTCAGCAAGGAGAAGACTGAAATTAAAGCAGGAAAAGGTGAATCTTTCACTTGAGACTTTTCCTGAGGTTGAAAAGAACATTATGAAATGCGAAACTCTGGCAGAAAGCAACCAGAAGCTAGACTGAGAAGAAGCAGAAAAACAACGGAGACCGTACACCACAACATCAGGTCTTTGAGTGCCATCACAGACTGATGACCCAGTACAACAGCCCAGGCCTGATGATGTCATCAGAAGGACTTCCATCCCTTAAGTGCACAGGTGCTGCATATTCAATGAACACTATAGAGACTGCTTCAAATTTAAATTATTTTATTTGATTATTTTATTTACTATGTTTTAATCTTGATTATTCACTGGTCTCACAGCACTTCCTTAAATTCTGTGTTTTAACTAACTCTCTCAATCTGCTTTTCAATAGGTTCCAGTCCAGCCTCATGTCTTAAAGAAAAATTAATTTTGACAGACAGAAGTGAGTACTTGACTCACCAATCAGATAAACATGGAGCTGGATTTGGCATAGTAAGACAGTTTCATTAAACAACTAGGGAAAAATGCACAACTGAATACTTGACAACAATGCTGAGCTCTTTGGGAAAGAAGATAATAAATTAATAAATAAAAAAGGGTATCCTGATGAACAATAGGAAAAATATATATGGTTGAAAAAATAGAAATATTGGTCACTCCATTTTGTTTTAAGGTAATTTTCTAAGGTAAAACTGAATAAAATAATATTGAATAAAAAATTATTCCAGAGATCCAAAATCATGTAATCACATATACTGTCATCACTGGGGATAACAAAATGGAAATGTTGATGGCCATGGATCCAAGATATGCAGAGATCTCCAATCCTCTTCTCAGAGTCGCTCATGAGCAATAACAAAAAAGTATTTGACTAAACTTTAAATTAGACAAACACATGACATTTGAGAAATGATAATTGGCTCTCTCAAATGCCCAATGCCTAGGCCTAATATTCTAAACAAATTCATCTATGAGATTTTGAAAAAAGGAAGGAAAGAAAGAAAATAAAAGTTTTTGGCAAAAAAAAAAAAAAAAAAAGGGTGAGTGTGAAAAAGTATGAATGATGGTGTTGTATGGCATGAAAGAGAGTGTCTGACGAGACACTGAGGCAATTCAATCAATTTGCCCAAACAGCTGTATACAAATTTGAATGTGGGCCCACAGGGCAAATTTATGCCCAGACAAATAATGACCATGGATGTATTTGGTTAAGTTTCCTGGTCAGTACCAAGGTCTTTGTTGTGGCAGAAAGAAAAACAGTGCCACACATGCGCAGCGTATAACATGGGAAGGCAGAGCAAAGCAAGCTTGCTCTGTCCACCCCACATTTAACTTTCTTTTCAGCATATCATGATGGAGCTGATTGTGTCAAAAGGATGAAATATTATCTTTCTGACTGTTAAAATAAATGCAGTGGGTTGAGTGTTTTCCAGGTCAAAAGGCCTATGCTACCGAGCAAGATAGACCTAGATAAATTATCCAGTGATATAGTGGAACTCAGTTTTCAAAACAAAGAGATAACTAAATAAGCAAATTGTTGAGAATAAAATTGAAATGAATTTAAAAATAGTAAGAATGACGAAAACGAAGTAAAACCAAATTCTTTGTTATAATATAAAAAATGGGTACTCACCCTTTTCTTATTGTAAAGACAGCACTGGATTTGTAAAAACTCAAAAAGGGGCCAAGACAGCCCTCAACCCACATTACATTTCCACAGGTCACACCAAGAAGGGCGACTGGCAAGATGAACAAATTAGCATGCTTGATAACACTTACAAAAATTCTTAAGTTTTCCATATACAGGTGACAGCAGTTCCAGTAAGACCAAGGAATGCTTCGCTCCATCAAAGAGAACCAGTGAGGGTGCAGAAATGATCTCGAGAGCCTTGCATGAATCAGAAAAACGGTTACAGAGTGACACCTGAGTTCACATCTCTAACCTTAAAATACGCCAACCAGCTTCAACAACTCCACACAGCATGAAGTGAGGGATGAAGGGCGTGCTAGTAACGACCCACCCTTGCCAACGAGGGAAAGACCATTGCAACGACTCGCAAAGAGTCTCCCTGGTGAAGATGGAATGAGACGTGATGGGACTGCTACTGAGATCAAAATACTTGGGTGCAGATATGAGCCAACAAATAGAAAAGAAAAAAATGGAAAGAGAATCTTAAGTAATGGTAGATGAAGAATTGGAAGGTTATGAGAAGGGAAATATGGATGTAGGAAGATTTGAAGGGAAAATAGAGCAATTGGATGCAACAAATAGAATGAAAAGAGCAAAATAGAAAAGCTCAAGATTTGTGAATTGAAGAAGGAAAAGTATGTGTTATGTTTTGGGGAAAATGCTGTATTTATAGAAGGGAGCATTTAATGAAGAACTGATCAAATTGAAAAGGCTAAGAATGGTGATAAAGAAAATGTTGGAAAAGATAATAAAATGTAAGACTGGTTTGATTTACAGTTAGGAGCATGTGGAGCATAGATTATAACTAAATAGGGAAAGTTTTTAGGAATTCCATTAATGACAGGAGATTTACTATTTTACTGTATACTTCCTATATTGAGGTCACTAGTCAAAGCCACAGTTAAGCAAATTAAATTCAAAGATATCAAAATAATGGGAAATTGATACATAAGGTATCTAAGCTGAAGTTCAACTCTTATAATCTTGTGATATTCAATGTGTGATGTGATTTGTATTTGTAGGTGTATGTATTTTTACGCCTTTTATACAAAACTGTGATAACCAGGCAAATGCTGAACCAATTGCACATTCATGTTTTTAACAATGTCTACTATTAAAGAGGGGTTAGGGAGACTGGATCTTTTACTCACTCCATGTTAAAAAAGGAGAGAGATGTTTGGTCCAGTAATCCCTCAGAGTGGAATTTCATAATCTAGTCACTGGTGATAATACAATGTGACTTGTTTAGTCACTAGGTAGTGTAACTAATATGACTGGATTATGGAGTAGCACTCTGGATAAGAATAATCAAATGTGAGACTTATTAAGTCTCAAAGGGGAGAATATGTGGAAGATTTTTATTAGTAAGATTTTAATCAATCCAGAATAATCAATGTGAATCTAGCCATTTTTGTTGCTAGTTGTTTTTCCATTATAATCCTATAGGAAATGGATAGAAAGGAATATGCTTACGTGCAGGAATGTACAGGGCTAATGAATAACATATGGTTAGACATACATTAAGGACCTCCCCTCCCTAGGGACTTAGGTAAAGTGTAATCTAAAGGAAAAGTTTTACTATTTGGAAACGCCCTGTATAGGGTATATAATGAGATGCAACCTAGCATTTCAGGAGAACTCCTTGCAACGAGCTCTCGACTTTGTTTTGCTTAAAATAAAGTCTTTTCTTCTGAGAGAAAAATCCCTGACTGAGTTTGATCCTTGGGAGAACCGGCAAAATACACCACACAATCTGCTTTCCGAGGTCCATCTCATGACAATAATTGCAAGTCTTACTCTGGTCAAATTTTCCTGTGAAAATATGGTTATACGTAGATGGAGACTTTGCATACTGAACATCATGAGCATGTCAATCAACAAAAGTGGTTTTGTGCGTCAATACAAAATCATCGGCCAACATAGCTGCTTCCTCTGGCGTTTTAACATTATGCTCATTGATATACATAGCAATACGAATTGGAACTGAATTTTTAAATTGTTCCAACACCATCAAATGGATTAAATCCTCCAATGTTTTAATGTCTAATGCTTTACACCAATGATTAAAGTGTTTTCTCAAATCACGCACAAATTCTAAATTTGTTTGTAACTCGTTTTTGTTCTGCAATCGAAAGTGCTGTCTGTATGCTTCGGGCACACATTCATATGCCTTTAAAATGAGAGATTTAACTGTATCATAATCTTTACAATCATCAACTGACAATGAAGTAAATGCTACCTGTGCTTTCCCAGTTAAAACACACTGCAGCAGTGCAACACGATTATCATCTGACCAGTTCCTTAATTCTGCCATGTGTTCAAATAGAGTGAAGAAAGTATCAGGATCTTCCTCATTGAATTTGGGGACAAGTTTTAGATTAGAAGTGATCGAAAAAGACACACTCTGATCCTGACCAAAACCAGAAAGCTTACCTTCTTTCATTATGTTGAGCTTGAGCAATTCCAAATCCATTTTTGCCTTTTCTAATTCCATTTTACCCTGTTCAGAACGCAGTTTTAACTTCTCATGATCCATCTGTAAGAGTAGCAGCTCTTTCTGTTGTTCAAAAGACAAATTACTTTTTAAATCAGATGCAACTGGTACATATTCCTTCATCTCAGTGTCTAATAAACCTTTTTCGATCAACTCACTTTTCAAAGCTATTTTAACATTTTCTTTGAGCTTTTTATTTTTTAAAAAAATTCATAATGATTGGCAATACTTAATAATTGCTCTTTAGTACACCTGTCCAAAAATTCATACGAAGGTGAACTAACAAACTCATCAATATCAGCCATGCTAAAAATCACCAGAAAAATTTAATTAGCATATATCTTACTCTATATTTCCCATTCTCTGCTTTATCCATATGGTTAGAAATAACTAGTTTGGTAGGTTTAGCACCTCTCCTTCTAGTAACACATATGATGATGTGTATTATTAACATAAACACAAGAACTCCTACCATAGTAAGAACTATCCAGTCTGACCATGATAAATTCCCTGGAATTTGTGTTAATTTCCTTTCAGACAATAACTACTCCCTTTGCTACGTCAATATGTCCCATTGCTTGAATTCCTTCCTCTTGAGCTGCTTTAACACTCTTTTTGACTATCTTAACCATTTCAAAGAGTTCATGATTTCCTTTCCTCCACTAGATCATTATTCCACCACTGTGGTAGAACTGCAGCAATTGCACGTGTGGAACATGTATTCCACCTAAATGAAGAGGATAGAGAATTTCAATGCAAAATGGATCAGGAGGAATTGGACACAACTTCCCCCCATATATCATAGATTCACTTATTCCATCATGTAACATACACCACTGTGCTTCTGACACCTGCCATGCACCTGTGGCTTGATCTAAAGGAACTACCTCCCAAACTGCAGATCCATTAAGAGATAGACTAAACATTGTAGAACATGAACAAATTACCCACTCGTGTTCCTCAACACAACAGTCTGTGGTAGAAATCATCGGTGGTGTAAGGGAAACAGGTCAATTTAGCTCAAAGAGAATCATTTAAGATTTTAATCAATCACCTTTATTTATATAGTGCTTTAAACAAAATACAAAGGGAAATTTAAAGGCAATTTGAACAGAATCACTGTTTCACGGCTGTTCACGGAGACGCGCCTGCGGTTCAGTGAACGAGCCGTTTAACATCAAATCTGCGCTGGATACTAATATCCAAACTATAGTGAAAACATTATCAATTAGCACAGTAACAAGATCGGCAGTTTAAGACATTAACTTGTAAGCACAAAACACAAGATACTTCTCTTTTCAATATGAATAAGGCTTTATTAGATAAATCTAAGACATATAAACTAATCTAACACATAAACACACGCACACACACATTCACACAAGTTGCAGGAAGGTCGAAAGTTAGGGAAAGATGAGTTTAAGAGAATGGAAATATGGAATCCCAAGTTAACAGCAATACGTTAAATTGCATAAACATGAACACCCATCAATCACGTAATTAGCGCTCGCATTGAGTTCCTCAATGAGGTTAAAATTATATTAGATACACCAGTAAATGTCACAGTCTGGAGGTAAAGTTACTTGCATCTCCTGTGAAGAAGGAGCCTCGGTGAAAGGGCTATCCCGAGGTCGTTGATTGGCTGGAAGTTCAGTCTCTGAAGTGACGTCTTGGGAAGCCCGTGGTTGTTGGGCGTCGGCTGAAAGTGCAGAGTCGTGTTCGCTGGTTGAAGTTGAATGGACGTTACAAAACTTAACTCAGAACACGAAACTCTCAAATGGAAAAGAAAAGAAATAAAGTTTGACGAGACTAGGTTGTGTTCCTTCTCATCGTGGCATAGTATCAGCAGGCATGCACGCTGGAACCGCGCTCAAAGAACAATGATGACTAACCGCATGGCTAGATGCTACAAGCTAAAGCTAGGTAGCAAAGCTACAAGCTAAAGCTAGGTAGCAAAGCTACAAGCTAAAAGCTAAGAGCAGGCATGACTGATAGCACGAGCAAGGCTGGAACTAAAAGCAAGGCATGACTGATAGCACAAGCAATGCTAGAACTAAAAGCAAAATTTCATGGGGTCCAAAGTATTTCAACTTCCTTGTTGGCCACCCCTCAAATGTTGCCTTGACCAATCAGATATGGTCTTGGCTCGGGGATCATAAATCATTTGTTTATCTTACCAAGCATGTGGTTCCTGCCTCGCAGGATCTAATTTTGGACATGATTCCTATAACACGATTATGATATATTTTACAAATAAATGATTGTCAGGACAATATCAAGCAAGAAAATTCGATTATATCAATACTAGACATGACTATGTATCCTATAGTTATCAAAAGACATACACAATAAGTGATTATACATGGTAGTCAAATGTGTGGGTTACACATGAATGAATATGGAGTTAAGCAATGGAACGATTCATTTATAAGTCTTTTTGAGTTCATTCTGGTCCATATATAATGTACAAAAAGCAGTTTCTTTGCCATTCTCTGGCAAAGGGACTTTTCTGTGAAGACAAAGGTTTAAAGCCCTTCCCCCTTAGGAATTTCAGTCTGGTTCTGCTGGATGGGGGAAGTCAATGCAAATATTTAACTTGATCTCCTGGGTTTACATGTGATGTCCAGCGTTGCATTTCAATCACGAACAATAAATTTGACAATCTCTTCTTCGAATTAAAATTGTTAATAATTGTTCTATTGGTGTTAATGTTGAAAGCTGTTGTGTGAACAAGTTGGTTGGTTGGTTATCTTGCTTGGTTCTTGTGGCACTAGAACTGATTTATGACTTCCTGAGGAGTTCGGCTCTCGTTTCAATGCACACAGCTCTGATAGACTCTTTGATTTGTCTGGTTCGACTCATTTCTGCTACAGTGGTATCCCCTCAGCCCAATATCCATTTTTCCCTAATCTAATTACTGAATTTCCTTGTCTAATTCCCATTGATTGGAATTTTCTAACTGTCATTATGTTGTGCTTTCCATATTGAGGCCATACCATAATTAAAGGCGGGCGTACACGGTGCGATTTTTGCTGTCGTACGAGTTCGCATGCGATTTTTTTCAATCGTGTGGAAATCGCGTATTCTCGTATGGTCGAGCCTCGTATCATTTGCGATGAATTACGAGCCGAGCAGAGTGGCTTACGAGCACTTCCCGACCTCCCGATCATTTTTAAACATGTCTAAAAAGTTTGTGAGCTATCGGTTTGAATTCGTGCCATTTGTGCGGTTGAACGAGCCGTTTTGTTGATTTATCTGAAGTTGACCAACCACGAACTAGGAAAACCACAGAAGAAGAAAGACGAAGACAGCAGCGCCACGGCGAATGTGGACTATTGACCAGGAGGATAAACTCGATGAAGTCTGACAGGAACAGCGAGCGCTGTATGATGTTTCTAACAACGTATTCCAGTGCCTTTTTAGTTCTCTCTCGCTCTCTCTCTCACACACGCATATGTAGTTTACAGGGACTCTCCATAAATGTAACGGTATTCTGTATATCTCCATACACTACCTCTATCCATCACGGAAAATGCATGTTTAAAATTTCTATTAAACACCGTATAGTATTTTTTAAAGCCATTTGGTTTACGAGGGCACAGGAATTGTCCTCACAAACCATGTTTACATTGTAATACCTATTTCAGATATTTATAAACCATATACAAGAACACACACACAGCGTAACCAAACGTCCCGGTTTCCTATTGCTGAAAAATAACCTGTACGTGTAGGAAACAGTCACGGCTCGTATCAATATTTTATATGCAGTTATGAGAGAGGGAGAGCAGTTATATTAGGTGCGTTCCACTTGAAGGACCGCTGCAAGCACAGAAGGATTACTGTATGACATCAAAATACCGCGAGAGCGATTCGAATGCACTGGATATGTGTGCTCTCTTCGCTCTCGCGGTACTTTAATGTCATACAGTGATCCTTCTGTGCGTGCAGCGCTGCCTCAAGTCGAACGCGTCTATCAGCTTCGTGCGATTGCTTCTGGAATTCGCAGGTGGTAAAATCGTGTCGTATATCATCTCGTCCGTACGATTTTCAGATAAACTCACTCGTGCCGTGTGCTTGGATATACGATCTTCCGACCATCCGAATTCGCACCGTGTACGCCCACCTTAAAGGTAGTACTTGACCCATCCGAATAACTTGAACATCTTCCACCATTTGATCCTTTAAATTTTGAGCTAAAAATAAACCCGCCGCACGGTGTGTCTCAAAATTAGATGATTTTGCTAATGCGTCTGCCAATTCCTTTACAGCATTATTAAGATGTTGACCCGCTGCTATAATATGTATAGAACCCTGAAGAGCTTCAGTAAGTCCTTTCCCTGTCATTTTTCCCACCCACTGAGTGTATTTACTTAATTGACTCATTTGAGCAGTATTACTAATTGAATTGACAGAACCAAATACCCCCGCTATATCTCCCCATATACTTCGAGGTTTACGATTTTGACTACTAAGAGGATCTTTGGAGGTATAATATTAAACTTCTTTTTCCAACCAACTCCTTATTTTTGTAAAATTTTCACAGTAGGACTGATCAAAAACAGTACGCAGAGACTTCAAATTATAATTGATACGTTGTCGCACCATGTGGGCTTCATTTATCAAGGTTTTAGTTTCTTTTGCTAACATGATGCCATGAACTGGCACATTAGTTGTATTAGGGCATGTTTTATCTTTGCTTGCCTTTTCTGCAGACAGATAAAAACACCGCCGAATTTCCCCATTTTATAGTTCAGTTTCACAATAATTGTTCTCATCTTCTGAATGCCATACTCTTAAATAATTTCCCTTGAATCTTGTCGTTCTGGAGGCAGTATCTCTTAAGAACCCCTCACATGGCAACACTATGGGATAAACACACCCTCGATCCAACGAATCCCATATTGTAAGCATGTGAGTACGATTCAATATAAAATTCATTTCCACATTTGAAGAAGTTATGAGGTCTAACTCCACAATTTCACATTGTGCTTTTGAACAAATTTCTTGTCTTTGACCACTATTAGAATATTACCCATTTTGAACTGGCCAAATTACTCTACTTTTGTAACATTCATGGTGATAGTTACATCCACTATAGATGCCCTCACGATATTTAGCAAGATCTTTATCATTACTTGGCACGCAATCCCATAATCCCCATTTGGAAATAAAGGGTAGAGTAAAATGTTGACCAGATTTCAGAGTTGCATTCCGAGTTATTCCTTGAACCCGAGGAGTCCATAAAGCTTGACTTCCTTGGTAAATACCAAATAAAATTAAAAACAAGCCTACCATTGATGTTGTGTATCGAGAATAACTTGCAACCATCTCTAATCAATGCCAATGGAACTGATTCATGAAAAGGAAGCAGAGAAGTCATTAAACATCACTTCTTGTTACCCAATCTTTAAAAGTAATGGATGAACATTGTTCAATTTCAGGCCATAAGCTATCGCCGTCATTTTGTTCATTCACTAAACAAGGCTTAACTTGTGACCAATGATACCATCTATCTGTTCCTACACCCTTCCCTTTAAGGCACACACTTGTATCTGTTGTTAAAAGTATCTCATATGGTCCTTACCACCTAGGCTCTAAACCTTTCCTAGCAATGGTTTGACCATAACAAAACTACCTAACTCGGGAATGTGTGGAATGTCAGTAGTGGTGTGTTTTTCATCCCACTGCTGCTGAGCTTCTCGCACCTTCTGGATGTTTTCTTTGGTAGCTCTGTCCAGCATAGTGAGATATCGTCTTAACTTTTCTTGGAATAAAGTGGAATCTCCTCCTGTTCCTGCAGGCGGCGGAGCATCAGGAGGTAGAACCATTGCTCTTCCAGTCATTAGTTCAAAAGGGGTTAGTCCTGTTACTCTGTTTGGAGTTGCTCTTAAGTTCCACAAAATAGCAGGTAATAATTTATGCCAACCTTGGCCAGTCTGCAGAATGGCTTTGGTAAGAGATGTCTTTAATGATCTGTTCATCCGTTCGACCATTCCCGAACTTTGTGTTCTATAGGGAATATGGAACTTTTGTTTAATTCCCATCAATTTCATTGCTTCCTTCCTTCATCAGTTTTCCAGTGAAGTGGGTTCCATTGTCAGAATCAATTTCATATGGAAGGCCCCAGCGAGGAAAAACTTCTTCCACCATTACTCGTGCTGCAGCCTCAGCAGTGCAAGTTTGTGTTGGAAACGCTTCCACCCATCTAGTAAATTGATCTATGATAACTAGAATGTATTGGTACCCTCCACTGGGTGACAATGGTCCTGTGTAATCGATTTGAAGATGTGTCCATGGCCCTGTTGGTCTGGGTGCATGTGACATTCTTACCTTTACAGGTTTTCCCACATTTGCTTTTATACAGATCAAACATCTCCTACAATAATCATCAATGTCTCTCAACATTCGTGGCCACCACCAAGTCTCGCTGATTTGAGCTTTCATTGCTTTTGCACCAGCATGCACTTTACCATGATACAACTGCATTAATTATTTTCTTGTTCCGATAGGCATTACCACTTGTCCTGTCGGAATTCTCCAGATACCTTGATCATCTTCTTTTGCTGCTACTTTTTCCCATTGTTCTTTCTCTTCTTTTGTCTCTGTGTGATATGACAGAAGATGGAGCTCAGGATTATCCTTCCTGTTTTCTTGAACCAAGGTGACAAGAGTAGGGGAAAGTAAAGCTGCTTCTCTAGCGGCTACATCTGCTGCCGTGTTTCCTTGACTTTCTTTGGATTTGTCAGATTGATGTGATTTTACCTTGATCACGGCTGCTTCTCTTGGTAAGAGACATGCTGCAATCAAGCAACGAATTATGGAAGCATGTTGTATTTCACTCCCATTGCTAGTGATGAGACCACGTCTTTTCCATAAGGCGAGATGGTCATGTACCACGCCGAAAGCATAACGACTGTCTGTATAGATGTTGACTCGATCTCCTTCTGATAATTCAAGAGCTTCCGTAAGCACTATGAGCTCAGCTACCTGTGCTGAAAATTGCCCTGAAAGTGCTCCTTTCTTCACAACAGTTCCATCAGCCTCCACTACAGCCCATCCAGTGTGTCGTTTCCCATCAATGTAATGACTGGATCCATTGACCCATAACTCTTTATCTGGTTTTTCAAGAGGGATTGGATTAACTGGACCAAGGCTTTCTTCCCCTACTTGTTTTTCACACTCGTGTGGTGTTCCCTCATGTGGTTCCAGCATCATTGTTGCGGGGTTAAGGGAAGTGTCTCTGATGATTTCCACTCTCAAGTCCTTGTTCAGCAAAGCTGCTTCCCATTTTGCTCTTCTCGAATCAGTAATTGTTTTGATGTTTGTGTTGTTCAACAGCGTTACTATACTGTGTGGGGTGTGCAATGTGATGGTTTGTGCACCTATCATATTTTCCACAGCATTCACTGCCCATGTGGCACCATCAAGGGCTTGTATACATCGTGGTTGACCTATCATGGTAACAGGAATCTTTTGACACAACACTGCTGAGTAGGTCTCATCTCCCACCCTGGTCCACAAATGAAATGGCAAACGACCATCAGGAAGGTAAATGCTTCCTCAGCTTCTGGTGTCCATTCTAACTGTTCCACTCCAGGCTTCCCTCCTTTATACAGATCAATAAAAGGACTAGTGAGGCTGGCAAAATCAGGTATATACTGGCGACAGTAGTTGAAAAGACCCATCACCTTTCGCATTCCTGTAACTGTCAGGGGTTTTGGAAGTTGCTGTAATGCATCTACACGCTCTGTTGTCAATCTCCTTCCCTCAGCAGATATTTCTTGGCCTAAATAAATAACTTTAGTTTTGGGCAGCTGTGCTTTGTCAGGCTTAACCTTGAATCATCCTTTTTTTAGAGCTTGCAGAGTAATATTTAGAGCATATATATGACTATTCTCATCTGGGCTTGCAATCAACAAGTCATCAACATATTGGAGGCAAACACTTCCTGAACTCTCAATTTCAGCTTTTCGCTCAGTTAAGAACTGGTCCAGGGCTCTGTGAAATACAACAAGAGAAATATTAAGACCTTGTGGAAGTCTGTTCCATACATACTGGGTTGCGCCGACAGTGAAGGCCAATTTTTCTTGAGATTTTTCATCAATAGATATAGACCAGAAAGCTGACAGCACATCTAAGACCGTGAAGATTCTTGCATTCCCTGGAATATCATTCAAAATGGTAGCAGCGTTAGCCACAATAGGATGTGGTTTTGGTGTTACACTGTTAAGTCTTGTGTAATCAATGGTTAGTCTCCATGAGTTATCTGATTTCCTGACTGGCCATATAGGGCTATTGGTAATAGAAGAAGCTCGTCGGACAATTCCTTCAGCTTCCAAATCTGCCACAATTTCTACCACAGCTTGTCTTGCTTCTGGTCGAATGGGGTATTGTTTATGAGGGGCATGTATTGGTCCCTCAATAATAACAGGCTCAATGTTGGCTTTTCCACAATCCAATTTGTGTTTAGCCCAAACATCTGGATATAAACCACACAGAAGACCCCACACACCTTCTTTTACCCAGTCTCTGGTGATTGGTTTAACTACACCAACAAGACTTATATTACATGTGCGATCTTCATGTGGTATTATTCCAGCTGCTGTAGCTTTTTGACGACTGTCAGTAAATATAATCATGTTTAACAATGGTAGAATGTCCATACCTGTAAGACTTCCTTGTGATTTCGGCCCCACCCAGAAAGGTGTCCATAAGACTTCATCTCCATGTATCTGCAGAGGAACTGGTATACTTTTGTGAAATATCATAATATCTCCTCCAACTCCTTCAACTTCTATAGTTTCATGTGTTGTAGGTAAGTTCAAATCAGTTATGGAGAGGGAGGCCCCCTATCAAAGCAGGGATGAAAAGTCGATTGTCTTTTTTCTTACTCTTACAAGGGGCCGCTGATTCCTATTGTGGACGCAAAATTCCTTCAATGAGCTGACGAACTTGTTCTTCAGTCCACGACTTTCCCTGAGATGTTTTATCATTATTTTTGGCATTTACCTTTTTAAATGATGGGCTTTTACCTTCTGCTCCACCACCTTTAGCCCAACAGTCTTTTATGATGTGGCCAGGTTTTCCACAATTGTGGCATACCTTCAATATCTTCTCTGCATCGATGTTGGATTGAACGAATGCCACTCCTCTTCGATTTGGCCCGTTTCCTTTATCCTTGTTTGATTTAATAGCCATCTCTAGACCACCAGCCCATTGCATAATTCGGTCAAATGTTTCTCCTGGATTGACTCCAAGTAATAAAGCTTGTTGTTATTTTGTTCTAAAACCATCCACTAGTGTGTCAGTAAGCTGTACAGCATCTCTGTCTGGTTCTTTCTTAGCACAACGAGACCATCTTTCATAAGCATTCCATTTACACAGAGCATATTCATCTGGAGATTCATCATCTTTTTGCTTAATCAATGTTACTGATGTGAAAGGAATATGTCTTTTAGTGACATTTGATGTGCTTCAACCAAGGAATCTAATTGTCGCCAAAACTCTGTGTTTGGATCTTGTCTTTTATTATTATTCCGCTTCTTCTCCCGAATGAATCGCATTTTTGAGGGCTTTAACATGCTCAAAAAGTCATGAAACTTTGCACACGCGTCAAACCTGGTGAAAATTTTCATCTGATATAGGATTCAGAAGAGGGTGTGGCAAAATGGCTCGACAGCGCCACCTATACTAAGAAAATCAACAGCCTTCAAGCTATGTTTCACGTACATGCACGAAAATTGGCACACATATGTAACACACCAATACCTACAAAAAAGACTCTTGGAGCAAAATTCTAAACCCAACAGGAAGTCGGTTATTTTTAATATTATAAGCAAATTTTGTGTAATTTTGGTCATTTCCATGTGTTGTATTTTAACGAACTCCTCCCTAGAGATTTCTTCAAATCAACACCAAATTTGGTATGCCTAATCTAAAGGCCCTTGTGATGTTAAATTGCGAAGATCTTGAGTTTTCGTTGAAGGCCGTGTCCGTGGCGGCCTAGCGAATTTCGATGATTCGCCATGAAAAATTAAGTTGCTATAACTCAGACATACAATGTCCAGTCTGCCGCAAACTTCAGATGGTTGATAAGACTCTGGAACTGAATAGATTGACATGCCCATATTCAGTTATAGTCATAGCGCCACCTATTGGCAACAGGAAGTGTCATATTTTCCACTGCAACAAACTGCTCCTAGAAATTTTATGACATAAATGTCTTTTTTGTGGTCAGTCTAATCTAAAGGTCTGTGCGATGTTATATTGTGAAGATCTTGAGTTTTCGTTAAAGGGCGTGTCCATGGCGCCGTGACAAAGTTCGATGTCTTGCCATGGGAGTAGAAGTTGTTGTAACTCTTGCCCAAACTTCACATGTTTGATAAGAGTACTGACCTGCACACATCTGGAGGCCAATACTCCTTTGGGTGTGGCAAAATGGCTCGATAGCGCCACCTATACAATGGAGTGCGCCTCGAGCTACGTGTCACGTACATGTACGAAAATCGGTACACATATGTAACACACCAATAGCTACAAAAAAGTCTCTTGGTACGAAATCTGAATCCCAACAGGAAGTCGGTTATTTTGAATTTTCCCTGCAAAATTGTTGTTGTTTTTGCCATTTTCAGGTGTTGTACTAACGAACTCCTCCTAGAGATTTATTCAGATCAACACCAAACTTGGTCAGTGTAATCTTAAGCCCTTTGCGATGTTAAATTGCGAAGATCTTCAGGTTTCGTTAAAGGGCGTGTTCATGGCGGCCTGACAATTTTCAATGTTTCGCCATGAAAAAGGAAGTTGCTGTAACTCAGACATACAATGTCCAATCTGCCTCAAACTTCACATGTTAGATAAGACTTCTGCCCTTAACAGATCTACATGCCCATATTCAGTCATAGTCATAGCGCCACCTGCTGGCAACAGGAAGTGTCATGTTTTACACTGCAAAGAACTACTCCAAGAAATTTTGACATCAACATTTTATTTTGTTCAGTCTAATCTAAAGGTCTCTGCAATGTTAAATTGTGAAGATCTTTAGATTTTCTTAAAGGGTGTGTCTATGGCGCGATGACAAAATTTGATGTCTCGCCATAGGAAAAGAAGTTGTTGAAACTCAGGCATGAAATGTTCGATATTCCCAAAACTTCACATGTTCGATAAGACTCCTGGCCTGAACACATCTGAAGGCCAATATTCCATTATAATGATAGTGCCACCTGTTGGCAATTCAAAACATCATGCAGGAAGATTTGCAGATATAAATGACTTTGACATATTCCACTTATATTTACAACTTCAAATGCATATTTCTCGCCGTTCACTTTTTTACTAAAGCCACTCGCTGGTGGTGAGCTGGGTGCGAGGGCCCGTTCATCGCTGCTTGCAGCTTTAATTTCAGATTGTAATTCTTCCTTTTTAACAGCAGGTGAAGAGAATTCAGGACCGACCTTATCAACTGTGATCATGTCGTCTTCTCTTGTCTCATCACCACAATCAGAGGCAGGTGCTGGTGCATATCGCGACATGTCTCTGTTGACTGGGCTGTTTTTGATCTGGTTATTACTGGAGCAGCCTGTGCGGATGCAATATATATTTTGTCAACTGGCCCTCCATTTGGCTTACTAGAAACTTTACATTGTCCAGGCAAAGCTGGATAAATTGGGTTGTATGGAGGAGGCATTACAGTTTTTGCTGAGTTTACTGATTCTTGCAAATATTTTCTTTCAGCCTCAGCTATTATATTTGTCCAATCTGGATCAAATGAATCATCAATGATTGTGTTATCTTTTTCTGAACATGTAATAGACATTATTTTATTCAACTTGTTTAATGCTTCAATATGAGGCTCCATTGCTTCAAAAAGTGAAACTGGACTCCCATCTGAACTGCAACAAATACCACCTTGCTTGACAATCCAGTGAGGTGCCAGGATCGGAAAGGCTTTCAACTTGACTGAGTCTTTTTGGATCATGAACCATTTAAACTGTTGTAGGACCTCGGTGAACAGTCACGCCACGAACTGCAGAATCGGCTGCTTCGGCCAAAGTAATTATAAGAGCCTACTTCCTCCCATCTGCGATCTGAACACAGTTAATGATTAGCTGAGGTAAACAATGCTCAAGATTGTCTGGACCACTTTTTTGTCAGGGAAACAAATGGCTAAAGGACATTGGGACATTAAGCGAATTGATAACGTGATCATACAACAGAGGAAAGGTCTGTTGCAAAATGCCCCCGCTCATGAGGAAACTAATGGTACATTGACATCCTGAGTCCCTAAAAAGGAGCTGATGTAATTAACTCTTTTTACTAGATATGTTTGATGTGCTCAAGGTAATCCGTGCAACTTTCACCAATGTTTTATGTATGGTTTTTATAACTTTAACAGATAGTGCTATTAAATGTGTGTAAGATATGGAAAGTTTAGTATTGAATGAAAGCTCACGTTATTTATCTAAACTTGGAGCAAATTAAATTTCCAGATTCTGTATTGTGTGCATATTATGACACTTTATAAGGTATTAACCCAAAGATCCATCCCACATGACAATGCCACATGATGTTTTATCGAGAAACAGTACGGGGCGTGTCTAGGCTCTGCAACAGCATCCCATTGGGAGATTGCACCGTGGGATGGACCAAATCTGCTTTGATAAAACCCCAATGCTCCAGTCTAGTCTCTAGTCTAGTCTCCAAGCGCTTCATCTCTTGTCGAAGGTGGTGTCGTGTGTCGTGTCGCTTAAATGCGGTGCGCTGCGCTACGCTGCTCTTCCATCTAGGCCATGGTTTGAACTACCAAAACGCTGCTAGCGTTCTTGCCATCCAGAACTCAAAACCACTCCGTTGAAACTTTGTGACAGCGAAACCATGCTTCCTTGCTTGCGCCTTTTCAACCCAGGCTCCTAGCCATCAGCGTGCTTGCAAGTCATGAAGAGCTTCAACTTTCTGTGACAGAATCTTCAAAGCTCACGCCGCACAAACGAGAGGACTCAGAAGAAACTTTGTCCACCGTCAAGGCAAGAGCTGTTGAATCTCTCAAAATCGCCGGGCAGTCAACCAACCAATCAAGGCAAAGGGCATCCCCAGACGTCATCTACGCAACCGCGAATCCCAGCCGGGATTCCCCTTTCAGCTCAACGCAAGCCAAGGAGACGAAACGCCAGCAGCACAACCACAAGTAAAGGCAAACAAACCTCTATCTATTGCTGAAATGGTGCAAGGTCATTATTAAGTTGTAAAGATAAACTAGGGCTCTGCTTTTATTGATTCTTGATACGCCTGTGAATTTGGTAGAGATTTTCTCATTAACTCACCTCATAAATCCGTTGCAACTGTGTGTGTATGTGTATGTATGTTTGTGTGTGTGTGTTCATTTAGTTTGGATCCATATAATCTATAGAATAGCTCAATAAATTCTTGTTTCATTTATAAAGAAGTATTGTCTTGTGTGGTGTATTTTAAGATTAAACTTTGCCCAGATCCTGTGCTACCTAGCCTGTAGCGTATAAATTTTCTTTCTGTTTGGATTATCTTGTTCATGAAGTAAACTCAAACAGATTTTAAGGATATACTGAATTTTAAGTTCGCTGGACGAACCGTTGATGAAGTATAAACTAAATCAATTTGGACTCAGTTCAAGGAAGGCAATTTGAATCTTTAGATTTGATTCTTCTCAGAATAAATGAGCTAATATTTCCTTACATATGGTGGAGAATGCGGGCAAATTTGACCTAAAAATACATAATACCAAAACATTTTGCATTTTATTTGTTCTATTTTATCCGGAAAAATAGACCAAAGACAGAGAAAAAGTTTGTTGTGCTATTATATGTACTTTATTATGGCATGCCAGTGTGTGAATGAATGACTCGAGTAGTTGTTTGAAGCTGAACTGCAGTAAAGCATTTAATTGCCCTTCGAGACAAAATAAGTCGCCCTAAAGCACATAAGAAAGAAGCGAGCGTGTTCCTCGTTTTCCTTTCTTTTAAGATAAAGGCCTCCATAGTTCGATTTGTTTGTGCGTGTCCCACATCAAATTTGTCTATGTTATCTCCCCGGTTAGAGACATTAATCTAGCTAATTAATGTTCTCTTGCCAGTTGATTCACTAAAACTAGTGAACTTGGGAACGCGGTGCTCCGAGAGAGTGTCTGAACGTTATGTTATGGGAGAATTATGAAATCTTGATCAAGTAAATCATTGTGGTTAAATCCATATGTGTTTTTGTCTGTAGACTTAAACAAGTGCTGAGATCCGCAGAGATCTTAATAACGTATTTTATTAATTACAGTTAATCTGTAGATTAGTTTACCTCACTCTAAAGAGCTGAGATGGTTCAGTGCTCAGTATACATTGCCATAGTAACAGCAGTAACCGGGAAGTTCTAAGAAACTTTTACCGGGGCAGTTTGAGCTATTTTTTTAAAGAAATAGCATAGCATGAGCTAAGCTATCTGAAGCTAGAGCCTTTGCATTGAAGCATATGCAAACGTCAATAGCCTAGAAGGCTAGCAGTTAACACGTAGCATTTTTGTGGATTTAAATGCAGTGTGTTTCGCAGTGTTTGAAGTGACTTTACATCTGAACTTTGACTCATTTTCACCTCATTCATTCTCTTTTACCTTCATTAATCTACCTTCTTCTCTCCTCCCACTGGAAAGAACATTGACAGATACAAAATTAATAAACCCTAGTTTGTTTACTCTTATCAATTGAAACGCTGTTGTTTTATTAATTAAAGATGGTTCTCATCCTCATTACTTTAATGATGCGTTGTGATTAATTCAGCTATAACATTTATAATTTTAATGACATCAGCAGATATTATGAAGCTAAGCAATTATGGTTTTGAAATTTTAATTTCATATTTAATTACAGATTTTGAATTTTTATGTAATTTCATAAATTAATTTCAGTTCCTGCTTTGACATAGCAACACTATTTGATGATAATTTAATTATAATCTATAATAATTATAATAATTGCTCTTATAATCTAATGAAAACAACATTAAAGATTTTTAAATACTTAAACTGTCATTATTGCTCTGAAATTTTAATTTCTTCTGCAATTTAGTAGGGTTTGGGCTACCCTGTTTCAAGATACTTATTGATTAATTTTATTTGAATTGCTCTTAGCAGCTTTGAAAACAATTAATTAATTAATTATTAATCAGGAAATACCTTTTCTAATTTGAAATTTGAATTTAATTTGCAATTAAGTTTTTGGTCTCCCTGCCTGTAACATCAACCATCCATTCATCCAGCCGCCAGAGGGCGCCATCTCCTCATTACTGACTGTGCTCTTCTTCTTCCTCCACTTCCTGTAGCTTCCTGTTTAAATCCAGCTCAGTTGTACAACAGATTGCGAAGTATTGCCAGCTAACCCCTGTCTCTACCAAGCGTTTTCTCATTGCCACATTGATTGCCTCGTGTATGTTCTTTGCCTGTTCTTGACCTTGTTTGTTGGATTACAATTTGGATTTGTTTGCTGTACGGACTGCTTGCTGTGATATTGACCTTGCTTGTTATTTGACCACGATTATCTGCCTTATCCTTGTGTGTGGTTTTCTCCACAATAAACATCTCCGCAAATGGATTCAAATACTCAACCGAGTCAGTCATCCTTACAGAGTACTTCGCCTGACCAGAATCCAGCGGAGATTTCACAACTTCAGGCCGCCTTTGCTTATCAAAATGAGAGGATTACGGAGTTCCAAGCTCAACTTTCATCTCTGCGAGCCGCTAATGAACATCTCACCCGCTACATACAATCTCTCCCAGCGACTCGACCTGAGGCGGTAAGATTTTCTTTACCAGATAAATTTGATGGCACAGCGGAAAGGTGCAAGGGGTTTCTTTGTCAATGTTCCATTTATTTTGAGAACCAGCCTGAGGCCTTTCTACGTGATACCACTAAATGTTCATTTATGATGTCACTGTTTACTGGCAAAGCTCTCGAATGGGCATCTGCTGTGTGGGATCAAGATGATATGATACGGACCTCATTCGATTATTTTTCGAAGCAGATTACTGAGGTTTTTCAGTACCCAGCTGGAGGGAGAGATGTATCTATGCAGTTGTTGGATTTGTGTCAAGGAAATCGTACTGCTGCAGAATACGCAGTAGATTTTCGCACCATAGCAGCGCAAAGTGGCTGGAATGAGGCCGCGCTTACACCAATCTTTAAGCGAGGTCTTCACCCCAAATTACAATCAGAGATTGCTTGTAAGGACATGGATATGGACTTACAGCAATTTATAACCACCACGATCCGTATTGATAATCTGATACATAACCATCCCACCTGTCCCCTAACAACTTCAATGTCTGCCACAACTGCTAGTGGCCTGGAACCTGTTGAACCCATGCAAATCGGCCTTACCAAAATCTCAATGGAGGAACGTGAACGACGGCGTGTACAGAGACTATGTTTTTACTGTGGGCAACCAGGTCATCAATGCCGTCACTGCCCCAACAAGCCCACACCATCTAAAGTGAGTATACATTCAGGTAATCTATTCACCAAGTGTTTGACTCTCGTTATGACCATCACTTATGCAAGTTACATAGAATGTGTTTCAGCATTAATTGACTCAGGATCGGCACTGAACCTAATTCACCATGAATTGGTGGCTAAACTCAACATCCCTGTGATCCCTTGCATACCACCGATTCACATCACCGCCATCAACACTCAACCCATTGGCAAAGGTATCACTCATCAAACCATCCCTATTACAGTCAAGATTGGTGTGTTCCACTCTGAAACCCTCTCATTTTATGTTACAACTACACCCCAGCATCCAATAATACTAGGAAATCCCTGGCTAACCATTCACGACACGCAGATTTCTTGGGGTTCCAGAGAACTTACCAAATGGTCACCGTATTGCCACAGTCATTGTCTACAAGGTCATATACCACTTCCATGTCTAACCACAAGTGATGAAAATCCAATAACTAACGAAGCAGTTAAGATTCCCCCAGAGTACATTGAATTCCAGGAAGTCTTCAGCAAAGCCAAAGCTGCTACGTTACCTCCACACCGCCATTGGGACTGTGCCATAGACCTATTACCTAACACAGCACCTCCTAAAAGCAAGGTATATCCATTAACTATACCAGAAACGCAGGCCATGGAACAATACATTGAAGAAGCTCTGGAGTCAGGCTTTATCCGCCCATCCACATCACCAGCAGCATCTGGATTTTTTTTTTTGTGGAAAAAAAGGATGGTGGCCTACGCCCCTGTATCGATTATCGTGGTCTAAACTCCATCACTATCAAGAACAGGTACCCACTCCCATTAGTTCCCTCAGCCTTAGAACAATTACGTGAAGCCAAGATTTTTACTAAGCTTGATCTACGAAGTGCCTATAATTTAATCAGGATCAGAGAAGGTGATGAATGGAAGACAGCATTTATCACCACCAGGGGGCACTATGAATACTTGGTAATGCCGTACGGCCTATCCAATTCACCATCTGTGTTTCAATCATTTATCAATGAGATCTTTCGGGACATTCTAAATGACCACATTATCGCCTACATTGATGACATTCTAATATATTCGAAGATACGTGAGCAACATATCCAATATGTGAAAGATGTTCTGTCTCGATTACTGGCAAACCACTTGTATGTTAAGACTGAGAAATGTGAATTTCATGTCTCACATACCACTTTTTTAGGCTACAAGATCAGTCATCATGGAGTGGAGATGGACGCAAGGAAGGTTGAGGCAGTTACAGAGTGGCCACGTCCCACTACGGTAAAGGAAATACAGAGATTCTTAGGATTTGCTAACTTTTACAGGAGATTCATCAGAGACTACAGTACCATTGCAGCACCACTCACTGGTTTGCTTAAGGGGAAACCAAGGAAACTATCATGGACAACGCTTGCCCAGACCGCATTTGATACCCTGAAGACAAGCTTTACCACTGCTCCAATTCTGAAACACCCAAACCCTGACCTACCATTCATAGTGGAAGTAGATGCTTCTGACGTAGGCATCGGAGCAGTTCTATCCCAGAGACAAGGAAACCCTGGTAAAGTTTTTCCATGTGCTTTCTTTTCCAGAAAACTAACCACAGCAGAGAAAAACTATGATGTAGGAAACAAGGAACTACTTTCCATCAAGGAAGCACTGTCTGAGTGGAGACACTGGTTGGAGGGAGCACGTCATCCATTTCAGGTGATTACAGATCACAAAAATTTGGAGTATATCAAGAGTGCTAAACGTCTGAACCCGAGGCAGGCTCGGTGGTCATTATTCTTCACAAGATTTCATTTCACAGTAACATATCGCCCAGGAAGCAAGAATGGTAAAGCCGACGCGTTGTCACGAATATATGAGTCAGAGGAAACTTCTTGCTGCCAAGGACCAATTCTACCCCCATCAGTCATTTTGGCACCTATTCGTTGGGATATAATGGAGGAAATTCAAAGAAAACAACTAACAGAACCCACACCATCAGGTTGCCCCCCTAACCGCCAATACGTTCCAGGATCTCTTCGGCAGCGCATCATGCAATGGGTCCATACATCTCTGAGCTCCGGACATCCTGGCATTCAGCGGACAGAGGAACTGGTACACAATTCATTTTGGTGGCCTAATTTAACAAAGGATGTCTCTTTGTATGTCAAATCTTGCAGCATGTGTGCACAGTCAAAAACACCAAGAAAACTTCCAGCTGGTCTCTTGGAACCCTTGCCTATCCCTCAGCGGCCCTGGTCTCATCTGGCAGTGGATTTCGTCACAGATCTACCCAGCTCTAACGGCTGCACCACCATACTGGTAATTGTTGATAGATTTTCTAAGTCCTGTCGTCTGGTTCCACTAAAAGCATTACCCACAGCTATGGAGACAGCACAAGCTTTATTTCAACATGTTTTTCGAATTTATGGCATACCAGAGGATATTGTTTCTGACAGAGGCCCACAATTCACGTCCCGAGTATGGCAAGCCTTCTGCAAACAATTAGACATTAATGTCAGTTTAACATCAGGTTATCACCCTCAAGCAAATGGACAGGTGGAGAGAGTAAACCAAGAAATTGGATATCTTAGATCCTACTGTAGTCAAGAACAGGAACGTTGGAATGAATTCCTACCCTGGGCAGAATATGCAAGAAACTCCCTTACTCACTCATCTACAGGACTCACCCCCTTCAAGTGTGTTTTAGGATATCAACCCCCCTTGTTCCCTTGGTCGGGTGAACCTTCAGAAGTTCCGGCAGTGGATGACTGGGTCAGAAGAAGCGAAAGAGTCTGGGACAGCGCTCATGTGAGGCTACAGAGGGCAATCAGAGCCCAGAAAACCCAAGCAGATCGTAGGAGAAGTCCCCACCCAAACTATCAGCCGGGTCAGAGGGTATGGTTATCGACTCGAGATCTACGGTTACGGCTACCCTGCAAAAAGCTCAGTCCACGGTATGTAGGCCCATTTCGGATAATAAAGCAAATTAATCCAGTAACATACAGGTTAGAGCTCCCAGCTCATTATCGCATTTCTCCTTCATTTCATGTATCTCTGTTAAAACCCGCTCATCCTGCTTCCGGTCCTGCCTCCGAGGAGAGGGAGCCCCCCCCCCCCCCCACCACTGGATGTTGATGGAGCTCCGGCTTACCTGGTCAAGGATATCATAGATTCCAGACGTCGGGGGGGGGGGCAGGCTACAATACCTAGTGGACTGGGAGGGCTACGGCCCAGAAGAAAGATCTTGGGTGGCCACCAAGGACATATTAGACCCATCATTGACCCGGGATTTCCATCATGCACATCCGGATCGTCCAGCACCTCGACCAAGGGGACGTCCACGAAGAACACCTGGAGGTGTTCCTAGGGGGGAGGAATCTGTAACATCAACCATCCATTCATCCAGCCGCCAGAGGCGCCATCTCCTCATTACTGACTGTGCTCTTCTTCTTCCTCCACTTCCTGTAGCTTCCTGTTTAAATCCAGCTCAGTTGTACAACAGATTGCGAAGTATTGCCAGCTAACCCCTGTCTCTACCAAGCGTTTTCTCATTGCCACATTGATGTTCTTTGCCTTTTCTTGACATTGTTTGTTGGATTACGATTTGGATTTGTTTGCTGTACGGACTGCTTGCTGTGATATTGACCTTGCTTGTTATTTGACCACGATTATCTGCCTTATCCTTGTGTGTGGTTTTCTCCACAATAAACATCTCCGCAAATGGATTCAAATACTCAACCGAGTCAGTCATCCTTACACTGCCAGGCCTTCTTTTCCCTCTGTTATTAAATTTATATATAACATTTTCATAGGTTTGCCCATTTGGCTTAAGCCTATTAGTGGCAAAACCCAAAAAAAGGAAAATTTGGAATTTGGATTTTCCTCAATACTTAGGTTAGTTAGTGTTATCCCTGCTAACACGGTAAAACCAACATCTGGGTGTATCGACTCAACAGCGCTACCACCCTGTCATCTTTCCTAAACATTGGGAGCAAAAACTTTCTTCTCTTTCTCTCTCAACTATCCTCTTCTGATTTGACTACCGTTGCCATTTTGGGTTGTACCTGTGAGAATCATAAAAGCAGAGAACTATAGAAACATTGAATCAAAATTTTGTAAAATTGAACACTTCATTTCAAAATTGTCTGACTCTCACCGTACCTTCCCTGCTCACCCTGGGAGCCCTACCCAGCCAAGGCTAACGTAGGTCAACAAGAGAACCGATAGGCGTCCGCCAAATATTGAACCCGCAGCTAGAAACGCTCTGATTTATGTTTGGTTGTCAATCCTACTTGCTGAGAAACCAATACGGTCATTGCTATTGTTCTCTTTCGCACTGAGGAATTTTAATATCAATTAGTCCTGGTTTTTAGAAATTCCCATTTCAAAAGCCCTGTCTAGAAGCATCCTTCTAAAACAAACAAATTATTATTATTATTTTTTTATTTTTTTTATTTGTCCTCATTCTGTACCCAGAAAAGGGCATTTTGTGTTGTCTTCCTCACTTTCATCTTACCATTGGCTCTTATCTTTCTTTACAAGAAAAAGAAAACCCTTTCTTTTATAGGCAAAGTGGAAGCTGACAAAAGTATTTTGTTCCTTGCTCTGTTTTTTCCCTCTTCTTTTATCTCTCTGTTCTCTAGCTGTTCTATCTTTGTGTGCTCATTTATTTTCCCCACAGAAATTACAAATTAGAAGCACACCCACCAGAGATTCACAGTCACTGAGAACTACACTCACCTGCCCATTACACACTCCACATCAACCAACACGTGACATTGCACCTTTACACCTCTGTTGTCTTTGTTTTGTTTTCTCCTCTTCAAGTTCTGTGTCAGTCTAGGTTCTAGATCTCCCTAAAAGCGGCAAAACATGTCTCGCACAACAGACCCTGTTGGCCACTGGGAGGACCTCGAGACTTGGCTAAGTGTCACAACAGACAGCCTCCTACCTAAGGCTGCCGAAACAATGAAACATCAGACACAGGACCAGCTGGATGACCACATAACAAGCCTCATGAGACAAGACCCAAGTCAAAGCTACAGTCACAAAGAACTAGCCAAGATCACTGGCTCCTTAAGCCACACACTCATCGCCACCCTCAAGCTGAGCGACAGGCATGCCGCCCATCTCCAGCAGGAGCTAACACGCGCACAACGACGCATCACGCAGCTAGAACTGGAGGCTCAGGAACAACGGGAAGAACCAGATGAAGTGGAATAAGGCACAGAGGAGGAGATCACCAGGCTAAAAGAGACACTAGTAGCTACTACAAAAGAAATGGAACAAGTCAAGGAAGACTACGCTGATCTCTCCAACAAGCTACAGTATGCGGAACAGCTCCTGGAAAAGGCCAAGGCCGACTTCAGAGACAAGAACGGCAGAATTAAAGCCCTTAAAACTCACCTGGATGAGTCAAGAAAGGAGATCAGCCACCTAACACGACAGCTGGACTACATCAAAGAGGAGTCAGTCAGCTTCAGAGAGGAACTCAGACATGCCTACGCGCTGCGTTCTGAACCTCCAAGGACACAATGGGCACCAGTCTCACCCCTGCCAAGCAGGCCCGGGTCCCCTGTTCCTGGACTGACACGTGATAAAAAGGGGGAGGGGGCAGTGCCGAAACACTCACCAGCTCCCTCTGAAGAACTTCACGTAACGTCAAAGCAGAAAGAAATGGCTCCAGCCAGCCATAGATCATCACGTGGCTTGGACCTCAAGGACCTCGACAAACTCGCCAGGAACATTGGCAAGTTTACCCCAAATGGGCTGTCAGGGGATCAAAGGATATCTGCAAGATGTCGACTTTCATCTGGAAATGAGACCCAGCATTACCGACAAAGATAGACTTTATTTAATCCGAGCAACATCCAGCTCAGAGGTTCGCAGTTTCCTGGACCGCCAGCCGGCCCACATAAAGACTGATTACCAGCTGCTCCGAGAAGCCCTCATCAAAGAATTTGCTGACCCTGAGTCGGAACAAGGACTAGTGGCTGCCCTGGAGATGAAACAAGGTCGCCAGGAGCCATCCCAATTGTTCTACGGCCGACTCAGACAAGCCTACTTCGGGACTCGCAATGAACAGAATATGGAGGAGGATGAAAATTTTATAACCCTCTTCCTGAGGAATCTTCATCCCGGGGTAAGCCAACATCTTGGCGTCCTTGCATGTCCACGCACAATGAGTGCTCAACAACTGCGAGACTTGGCACATAAGGCCTATGCTAAACAGAAGATGACTTCAGAAAAGAGCAACAAAACCATGGCAGTTCTCGACTTCAACACTCAGAGTCAAGGGCTGGCCCTAGAGGGCACCCAACGTCAAGATCATGCCAAGGCAACACCCAGAGAGTGGAATGCATCCTCGTCCAACAGAGAACGGGACTCCCACACCGGTACACAACCTAAACAAAGGAACAACCACTGGGGTGGACCGCATGGGCGACAACGCTCACCTGGACGTCACTGGGAAAACTCATGGGACCAAACAAGACCTCATGAGAGACATAGGGAAAGATCGTGGAACCAGCCAAGCTCATTTGGAAACTCAAGAGATAAAAACTCATGGGAATTCAACAAAAACTCCAAGGGAAAACGACAAACACACCCTGGAGCAACCAGCCCAAGGAATCGACGAAAAAACTCACAAAGATCCCTAGCTGACCGAGCTCAACCTGAATCCACACAAGAACAAAAGACTTCACCGTGCTTTGACTCCCAAGAGCTGATGAAGATGATGATGGAAGAGTTCTTCCATCGAAAGGAGGAAGACAGAAAGTGGGAAAAGAAAGAGAAACCAGATACAGCCTGACTAGCAGCCGGACGAGAAGACAGCGACCACCTGACTCAACAAACCACAGAGAACAGCACTCCTTCACCTCACTCTCAAAGAACTATAACTACCCTAACTTCAGATGGACAAGCAATCGTACCTGAAAACCCAGCCACAGAGTTAGTCCCTAACTCAACACCTGATGCTCCAGATCATAGCAGAGCTCAACAAACCCCTGCTGACGAAACCTCTCAAGTCCCTGAAAGTGCTGTCTTGGTCGTCTGCCACTCCTCCGAAGAGCACCCAATCAGTCCTGACATCTTACCTGTTTCCTCCCAAACTCCAGTCCCTCAACTCCTAGGCGACCTCATTGAGAAAGGTATAGCAAGAAAGTTTTACCTCTCCATCATCATCGAACGCCACATCAAAGTCGAAGCCCTTCTCGACACGGGAGCCGACATCGCTCTAATGTCGTCAGAACTCCTTGAAGAAGTCCAAGAAAGAACAAAGAGGTCTAGTAGCACCCTCAAACTTCAAAGGTGTGAACTGAACCTCCAGGCATATTCCCACACAGGCCTAAAACTAAAACATGTGGCCCCAATTAACCTAACTGTGGGAGCAATGAATCTCGTCCACCCAGTGTACGTTTCACCACTCAACACCTATCCACTCCTCATCGGGAAAGACCTGCTTAATCGCTTTGAACCTTTGATAGACTTCAAGCACCTGAAGATCTGGACTCAAGTCCGCAAGCCTCTGCCCTTCCAGTCGGTAAACCCCAACGAGTCACAGTGTCAAGCCACGGACACTGCCCCCCATTCACTGACTGACGATGCAAACTCAAAACCAAGAGCAAGCTCAACTCCGAGTAGTAAGAACCAAAACCCTTTCCTCTGCTCATTGCAAGCATCTGACTCAGACTCAGGTTCTCTTCAAATCATGACTGCCATAAACATCCAAGACACACCAGTGTCTGATGCAGCACTAGCCCTGTGGTCTGAAAACTCAGCCATCAGCCTAAAGCTTTTCAAAACATTAAAGCAGAGACATCAGAGCCTACCACATGTCTCAAAGCACAGCCGCTTCCCTCTCAGTCCATGGTCAACAACCATGGCTACCTCAAAGATTGTCTGCGCTGTAGACCTACGCTGGAACAACAGACTCTTGAGTCACTACTTCCTCGTTGTCCCCAACCTACATCATGACATCTACATTGGAGCAGACATCATGGTTCGTCTCAATGCCTACATTGACACAGTGAATGACGTCATATGGGCTCCCCCATCACAGCAACGGACCACTTCAGTCAATCTCAAGAACCTTCGATCTGGCCAAACAATCCCAGATGCGTGCGCAATGATCAGTGAGCAAGAGGTCACAATACCTGCCTACAGCAAGAGTGTCAGCATACGCCTCAACATGCGACCTGGCCAAACTCTCAACAGTAAGCTAGGTTTCTTCCAACCTTCCAGGACCTACCTAAGACTAGGACTGACCTTGGAGGCCACTCCTCTCATGGAAGTATCATCTCATGCCATGTATGTGTTGATCAACAACTGTACGGCCAAGGACATCAACATTCCCAAAGCCAGTCTCCTGGGATGGCTCATCAACCAAGCGTTCCATGACTTTGAGCTAGCAGTACCTATCATTGGTCCCATACCAGCCGAACTAATGTCGGATGAATGCGACGACACTGTAACATTCACAAAGCCCCACGAAGTCATTGCCATCACTTGTGTTCTGCCAGTGTCCAAAGAAAGCATCTGTCGATCAGAACTAACAGACGACACTCATCTTCCTGTCTATGCTGTCTCAACGCAGTCTGCGACAGAATCAACTGAACGGGTGATCACTGAGGCCCAGAGTACCTCAAATGATTCTACAGAGGAACCCTACACCGGGTTCAATGCGCAAGTCCAACAAATCCTTAGTGAGGCGGATGCCCTCCACAGTGAAATGGATCGCCAAGGACTTCGAGAGGTTCTATGCAAATACAAGGACTCCTTCGCAAAGGATTCCCTGGACTGTGGCTTGACCGATATCCACATGGTGCGCATCCCAACACATCCAAATGCACCACCCACATTTGTGCGGCAGTACAAAATTCCGATAGCGTCCTACGAATCGGTCCAGGAGATCATTGACTCCATGTTGGAAAAGGGGGTTATCCGGCCTTGTAACAGCACCTACTCTGCCCCAATATGACCAGTCCTAAAGCCCAACGGCAAATGGCGGCCCACCATAGACTATCGCAAGTTGAACCAACAAGTTCCCTTATCGCGATGGCCCATGACTCAGTTGGACCAAGAGATTCCCAAAATTAAAGGCTCAACGATCCTGTCCACACTGGACGTTGCTTCCGGATTTTGGACAATCCCTGTCCACCCTGATGACCAACACAAACTGGCATTCACTTTTGGCAATCGACAGTACACCTTCACACGGTGCCCTTTCGGCTATGCCAACTCACCAGCTGAATTTAACATCTTCCTAAACAAAGCATGCCCTGATGCCAGAGCCAGAGGTAACCTTGTTTACGTGGATGATGTCCTTATGAAGTGCTCAAATGTGGCAGACCACCTCAAAGAAATTGACCACGTCCTGAACCAGCTGACAACAGCAGGAGCAAAAATTGTCCTACACAAAGGACAGTGGTGCAAAACTAAGGTAAATTATGTTGGCTTGCTCATCGGACGTGATGGCATCGAACCACAGTCCAGCCGTACACAAGCTATCCAAAACATAAAGACACCCACTAACATCTCTGAGCTACGAAGCTTTCTTGGAGTGTGCAATTACTCACGACAATTCATCGAGAACTACGCTGACATCGCAAGACCACTAACTTCCCTCCTGAAAAAGGATGAACCCTTTGCTTGGTTGGAAGCTCAGGACACAGCTATGAGCAAGCTCAAAGAACGCCTATGCTCTGCACCTTGCCTGGCCTACCCCGACCCAGAAAAGGAATTCTATCTGGAATCTGGATTCTCCAATGATTGCCTCAGTGCAGGCCTCTACCAGCTCCATGACAAAGACAAACGAGTGGTCGCTTATGCCAGCAAAACATTGCTTCCCCCAGAATGCAAATACTCAGACTGTGAAAAAGCGTTGCTTTGCACTGTATGGGCCATTCAGCGTTTCTCCAACTACATTGGAGCGCAAAAGGTCATCAAAGAAACGTGTCACCAGCCAGTGACCTTCCTTAACAGCCAACGAATCAGGGATGGCGTGGTAACCAACGCAAGCATAGCTACATGGCTAATGACGCTCCAAGGACGGGACGTCGAGGCAAGATATGCCCAAAACCACAAGTCATCTCTGGGCAATGGGCTAGCAGCCTGCCAAAACTGTTCAATGGACATGCCGCACAATTCAATGGAAACCAAAGAACTGTCACAACCACAGGTGACAAACTATAGGTACTACGAGGAGAATGTGTGTGAAGGCATGCCCACAGCATATGTCGATGGCTGTTCTTACAATCAACAGGGCAACTTGAAGGCTGGAGCTGGTGTGGTCTGGCTCAACAACGACCCTTGCCCACCACAACAATTCAGACTGGGCCCTCAATCATCACAATATGCTGAAATAGCAGCCATCCTCATCACACTACAACTTGCTGCATCCCACAACATCAGAGAACTCCTCATCTGTACCGACTCCAACTATGCCCGTCTAAGCTTCACATGCCATCTATCTGGATGGAAACAGAATGGATTCAAGACAACTAACAACAAGCCAGTCAAACATCAGGAACTCTTCCATGCATGCGATACCATTGTCACCGACCATGACATGATCGTTTATTGGAAAAAGGTCAGAGGTCACTCACGTCAACCAGGACAAGACAAAGATCTCAATGACCAAACTGATGCCCTCGCCAAAGCAGGTGCATTACATGGAGAGTCCTGGACATTTTCTAACCTCCCACCCACCCCATCAGTGGCGGCCATAACCCGCCACCAGCACGCCACTGGTGCGCAAACCCCCACCTCCTCCCAAATTGAACTCTCACCTCAATTCACTTCTGATGATCTCCTCACCCTTCAAGCATTGGATCCAATCCTACAAACCATTGCCACTCACATTTCTGACCCACTAACTCATCCCTTTTCCTCCTCCGACCTATCCAATTCATCCGATCTCCGCCAACTTCACTCGATCAAGCACATGTTGCATCTCAAAGATGGCGTTCTCACATATGTCCCTGAGCCCCTAACTTCGCCAAAGCTCGTAGTTCCTCAAGGCCAAAGGGGGATGATGCTGGCACACGCCCACGATGCACCATGCACTGGACACCACGGTGCCAAGGCCACCTACGAAACGCTCAAGCAAGTGGCGTACTGGCCTAGCATGCAGCAAGATGTGGCGGAATATGTTAAAGGATGCCTGGTGTGTTGCCAGTTCCAACCGGCAAATCCAAACCACCGAGCGCCACTACAACGGAAGGGAATGACGTACCCATGGTCAGACCTCCAAATAGATTGGGTAGGACCCCTACCACGGTCAACACGAGGTAACAAATATTTCCTCACTGTGGTTTGCGAATTCACAAAGTGGGTAGAGTGTCTCCCAGCTCCTAACCACACAGCAGAAACAACAGCCTGCCTGTTAATGAACCACATCTTCTCAAGATTTGGACTGCCTTTAAGAGTCAACTCCGACCAAGGAACCCACTTCACCGCCGAAGTTATGCAGGAAGTATGGAAACTCCTGGGCATACAGGCCAGGCTTCATATAAGCCATCACCCAATTTCCTCAGGTCAGGTCGAACGAGTCAACAGGACGGTGGCAAGCATGTTGAAGAAGTATGTGTCCGCCAATCAAAAGGATTGGGATGTCAAGCTTCCTCTTGTACTGATGGCCATCAGGGCCACCCCTCATCGGTCTACTGGAGTACCCCCATTCGAAATGATGACGGGACGGCAAATGACACTACCGTTACACCTGCTGTACCAACCTGGTGACATGAACCTCATCACCGCCTACACCACTCACCAGTACCTGGAAGAGTTGCATCAGCACCTGAGAGCGACTTTCACCTTCGCACAACAAAACCTCCAAAGAAGCGCGGAAGGTCGAAAAGCCTACTATGACCAAAAGGCCTCTCACCAGGAACTCTGTGTCGGAGACCGAGTGTGGTACTACAGGTTTGCCCAACCAAGGCACAATGCTCCTCATCACCTGTCAAAGAAATTCCTACCTCACTGGACAGGACCCCACAAGATTGTACACAAGCTCTCACCTGTTGCCTATCGGATCAAAATCAGAGAAGGGCGCAGTGAGCCAGTCCTTCGATGGGTCCATCGAAACCAGATAAAGAGGCACCAGGGCTCCAACCGACAGGAAAAGGGGGAGATCAAACCAACTGACATAGACTAACAATCTATACCCCCTATACAACATACTCTATACCCCCTAGTTATAACTATCCTTTTAAAGAAACATATAGTTTCATTTTACACAAAACCTACACACTCTTCCGCAGCACTGCTAGAACCAACTCCTAGTGGAGAGGAGTCGCTCCACACATGTGACACTCTGTGTACATTCTTAACCTAACTCAATGTCCTTGTGTCCCTCTTTGGTGTATTTTTATTATTTTTTTTTATTTTTCTCCTTCTCTGTGTGTTTCTCCCTTTCTTCCCTTACTATAACTTCCTTTCCTTTTCAGTTCCCTTCAGGAAATCCCTTAGATGATCCAGATCTAGAGATAACAGGATTGACTCCTTTCACCAAATTTTTATTTTACTAAATCATTTTGAAAATTTGTCCACATCTAAATTAAGGCAACCCAAACCAAAATTGTCAGAAAACGATGGCTTGTCAACACCTCAGTGTGTACAGCTACCGTCATCTACGATCTATTATCTCGCCTAACCTAAACTTTATGGATAAATGTCCCTAAGGGCTCGATCCACTATATCAATGATCTAGCATTGTATTACCTCAACGATGAGTATTAGGCTGAACTTGAAATCTCAATGTTCTTCAAACCGCATTCCTTCATCCTTGATCCATAATTGGGAGAAAAGATAAGGTAGGAAGGAACACAACTGATTGATTTGACTCCCGCGGATACAGCCTTAGTAGCTATAGCTCGCTTTCCGCCCAATGGTGAGCCAATCGTTCGGTCTTTGTCCATTGCTGACACAGTGCTTCGTATCTCTACTATCGTAGGATGTATTGTGACCTTGATACTAGCCTTCCTCCTGCACAAGCGAGTGAACGCCGTACAAGAGTCTCTCAGTAAACGCACGTATGGCGTCCTAAGAATTTTTTTTTTCTTCATGTTAAAACTGACCAGGAACCCGTATTGAAGAACCCAACCAACCTGATTGAGATTTACACCCATTACGCTTCGTCGAACCACTGACAGTTAGATTGATTGAAAACCCAATTATAACTAATCCTAAACAATGCACCCCTATGTCACTTGAAGTGTTCTTAACCCATCAATCCCAAGTTACCTAAGTCCAGCACCATAATTCAGCAAGTCATGGAGATGTTGTTTGTGTCTTGTGCGTGTGTGTGCGTGTGTGTGCCTGTTCTCTCTGTCTCTTGTTCTAGTGCCCGTCGATGTTCGCACCAGGAACATCACCGCGCAAAAGGGGGACTGTAGGACCTCGGTGAACAGTCACGCCACGAACTGCAGAATCGGCTGCTTCGGCCAAAGTAATTATAAGAGCCTACTTCCTCCCATCTGCGATCTGAACACAGTTAATGATTAGCTGAGGTAAACAATGCTCAAGATTGTCTGGACCCCTTTTTTGTCAGGGAAACAAATGGCTAAAGGACATTGGGACATTAAGCGAATTGATAACGTGATCATACAACAGAGGAAAGGTCTGTTGCAAAATGCCCCCGCTCATGAGGAAACTAATGGTACATTGACATCCTGAGTCCCTAAAAAGGAGCTGATGTAATTAACTCTTTTTACTAGATACAAGGACCCTGTGTATCACAGCATCACATGATCCCAATGTATGGAAACGCACCAGGAATTGTTAATAATTAGTGGACCTCAATACAAAGAACCAATACAGGATCATCCCATGACTTTGATTCCTGCTTGCTTGAGAATCTTTCTACGAACTGAACTTTCCAACAAACTATCTCAAAAGGACAACCGTTAAGAAATCTGAAGGTTTAACTATAGTCACAAATAATGTTTTATGCCTTTTATATATGTTTGATGTGCTCAAGGTAATCAGTGCAACTTTCACCAATGTTTTATGTATGGTTTTTATAACTTTAACAGATAGTGCTATTAAATGTGTGTAAGATATGGAAAGTTTAGTATTGAATGAAAGCTCACGTTATTTATCTAAACTTGGAGCAAATGAAATTTCCAGATTCTGTATAGTGTGCATATTATGACACTTTATAAGGTATTAACCCAAAGATCCATCCCACATGACAATGCAACAGCATCCCATTGGGAGATTGCACCGTGGGATGGACCAAATCTGCTTTGATAAAACCCCAATGCTCCAGTCTAGTCTCTAGTCTAGTCT
>NC_068375.1:2634518-2672594 GCF_023724105.1 Carassius gibelio | reverse complement strand
GTTGCGATGAGACACACTGCTAGACCTGATATTCTTCTGTTACTACCTGATGGTGTCTGTTATACTTTGATACAGAAACGTCGCTGAAAGTAAACCATGTGACAACTGCATCATGGTGTGAAGTCTCTTTTATTATCAAAACACACAATGCAGAAGGAAACCCACTACACAGTGGTGCCGTGACCCACCGTTTGGTTTGCTGGTAGCTGACCGCCTGGAATGCTGAAAGTGTGACCGTCTTTCCTGGGACTGTGCTGACGTCATCGTGATCTGCGGGACTGGAGCTGATCATTAGTGACTGGTTTGGACTCTTGACTTTTTTTTTTCTTCAAAAAGGGACCATTTTTTTCTGGAAAAGAATTAATGAGTTTTGATTTCAGATCAAATTTATTTGTGTTTATTAAGAAAATTGAGAGAATTTGTTATGACAGATGACAAGGAGGAGAGGTTCGCATTTGAACACCGCATGATGGCTGGTAGAGGAAGGGGTGCGCTCCTGACCACACCTGACCGTGGTTTTCAGCTTATGGGTCCTGTGTATGCAAGCACTGGGAGGGGTGGAAAGCTGAGATTGTCAGATGCTAGACTCAACGTAAGCTGCAGTCCAATAACAAAACCTGGTAGCCCAGAGTGTACAAAACATGAATCTCAAGTTACATGAGTAGCCTCATCAGACAAATTGGATCTGAAATTGGTGAAGCTATCAGGGACAGTTTGTTGCAAAAAAAAAAAGAAGTGGTAGAATCTGAAAGGGTTGAAGAAGTAATGAATAGACTAATGGGGAGGGCCTGGGACATCATTAAGGTTTGGCTGAGCAACAGAATAGTTACTCCAACTGTTGATGCTGTGTTCACAGTTTTGAGACACCATTTTAGTGATTCCAGTAGCTCAGGAATGCCTTTAGCCGATTTCTACTCTGTGAAACCTTACTCCAATGAGAGCTCTCTGGATTATTGGATAAGGTTGAACAAAGCAGCTGAGGTGGCTGAGCAAAGTCTTAGAGAGGAGGGAAGAACATTAGAAAGTAAGAAGTAAACCTGCACAGTCGTGGACAGCTTCTGAGGTCCAAGAGAGATTGGATGAGATGCTTAGGGAGCAGAAAGTGACAAAGCGAATTGCGTGTCAACAAACAGTCAAGGTTCTGGAGCCAATTGATGATACAACTTCTCTGTCTCCTCATAGGTCAGAAACAGCCTCACCAGCAACCGATAATAGCACTTTAGACAAAGTCCTGAACATGTTGGAAAAGGCTCTTGTGTGCAATGCTCAATCCGTGCGTGGTGGTTGGCCCAATAATTTTAACAAACAGAGCCGTGAATGTAGAGTTTGTACCACCAAAGATCACAGTACTACTGCTCACTGTAAAATGTATAATCTCTGCTTTAAGTGTTTTTCTTCTGGGCATATGAGCTTTAATTGTGAGAAAATCATGCCCAGGGAAAATCCTGGCAGACAAGGAGTTGACGCACCTCAGGGAAACTAGAGAGCCTCCATTGGAGGGAGGGCAATGTGGGGCAAAATGAAAGTTCCTCCTTCGATGCTGATGTTGAATCGGTTTATTCATTTTATTGTGAGAGTGAAAGCAAAGATAAAACTCTGATTTTTCAAAATACTATTCAGTCAATGCAGAATGACAGTCTGTTTTATACTAGTGTTTTTGTACAGGACAAAGTTTGTCTTAAGGGGATGCTGGACAGTGGCTCTATGGCGACTACTTTGAGTGCCAACGTGGTACCTCAAATGAGAGAAGTTGGAGTCCTGGATCAGGAGTTATTTCCCCTATCAGACATTGTCCTGATTTGGTACGGTGGGAAGCAGACTAGTCCTGAAGGTATTTGTGATCTGAAACTTGAGGTGTATGGATTTAGTTTTAGTGTTCCAGTCCTTATTGTGAGTGGACAGGTGGACCAGCTTATCATTGGTACCAATGTGCTGAAACCTCTGCTTAGAGAGATGAAATCAAACAAGGGATTCTGGAGAGTTGTAGATAAACCAGATCAATCTAATCATAGTGAAGACTGTCAGTTTCTGCGTATGCTTTCGAGCATCGAGAGGTGGAGAGGTAGTACTATCCCTGATAAGGATGGTACTTTAAAGTCCAAGTCTGCTGTGGTTTTGCAGCCAGTGAGTGAGCACCTTGTCTGGGGTCGGCTGCCACCAGGGCTGAAACTCTCAGTGGGCAGCACAGTTATGATTGAACCAAGTACTTCTCGTTGCGTCCATCGTAATGTACTTATCGGTAGAGTAATCTCGCTTTTGTGGGGTGACGGTTGGCTCCCAGTGAAAATGATAAATCCGACGAACTCTGAAATTGTGTTGCGCAAGAATGCGAAGTTGGCTGATGTCTACCCATGCATTGCTTTAGAAGATTTTGATCATGTGCAAGAATGAAGAGTTTTCCAGAATGTAGCCATGAGTAGCGGCAGTTCTTGTGGTAGTTTATCAGCCAAGAGTTGTTGCGATGAGAGGTATATTTTATCAGCTCCTCAGAAAAGTGTTTGAATCTATTAAATTACTTACTATTGATTTTTTTTTTTGCACGAAATCAGTTTGTTTGTTAACTTTTCTTTATTATGGGATTACTAGTCCAAGTTAGTAACATTGTAAAAAGTATGTTCAATCGAAGTGTGAATTCATGTAATGGTCGCCATTACACGTGCAGTATGCTGCTGAATTAATTATCTAATGATGCATACTTCGGTAAAACAGAGTTATTCAGCTATGAATTATACATTAGTGATAGCGTGAAGTTTGTCTGTTTAACTTTAATGATCCATGAGAGGTTTGAATGTATTTGCTGTTAAATAAGTGTACATTGTAACACTATGCAATGATTGACAGGCACTGCTAGACCTGATATTCTTCTGTTACTACCTGATGGTGTCTTTTATACTTTGATACAGGTATGTAAATGGATCATTATTGTATTGGTTTCTTTTCCTGTATGTTTTTCTCTAGTATATTATTATTGTATTTGTGTTTATGAATGTTACTGTATGTTTTAATGTTCTCTCTTTTGCGGGATGTCGTTGTGATGAGAGGCACTGCTAGACCTGATATTCTTCTGTTACTACCTGATGGTGTCTGTTATACTTTGATACAGAAACATCGCTGAAAGTAAACCACGTGACAACTGCATCATGGTGTGAAGTCTCTTTTATTATCAAAACACACAACACAGAAGGAAACCCACTACAAGGATATAATTCCATATATAAGTCCACATGTGTTAATTCATAGTTTTGATGCCTTCAGTGTGAATCTACAATTTTCATAGTCAGAAAAATTAAGAAAACTCTTTGAATGAGAAGGTGTGTCCAAACTTTTGGTCTGTACTGTATATGCACCTAAATTTTGCCTATATGTGGCATATACGCATATATGCAGCATATATGCAGTATATATATATATATATATATATATATATATATATATATATATATATATATATATATATATATATATATATATATATATTATATTAGGGCCGGGACTCGATTAAAAAAATTAATCTAATTAATTAGAGGCTTTGTAATTAATTAATCGAAATTAATCGCATTTTAATCGCATATAAATATTTGACCTGAGAACAGTGAGAAGTAATTTTTTTTCACATGGATTTATAGTATAACATTGAATAATGACTGAATACATAAGCTTAAGCAACAAAATATTGTTTATTTTTGTTCAACCAAGTCTAGCAGACCAGTGCAATTTTTGCCATGAAGTGTACAGTGTAGCAATAGCATTTTTAGAAACAATTTAGAAATAGCACATTTCAGAAATTCTGGAAGCTTATAGGTGCTGGAACCTTCTGTAAAGTGTTTTTTTTTTTTTTTTAAGTAAAACACAATACTGTCAATTACATTCAGAACATTGGAAACACTGACTATTAGAAATCTCTCTGTTGCTTCAGAGGCCATAACATACTAAGTCCAACTCTCAACAACCTTGGCCAAAACAATAAAGAGTTCAACATAAACTGTTGCACCAACAAAATAATACATAGTTCAACATAAAGTGTAAAGTCCACGCTAGCTGCTATATGTTTTGCGTTTAGGTGATACTTGAGGCTCGATGTGCTGCTGCGGTGATATGCGAACGCTAGTTGGTGCTCCAGTATAATCGGTCCCGCCGAAACTCATCCAGTGAGAAACGTTCCGCGGTGCAAAAATAAGTTATTAAAAATGCGGGAATTTTTTTTTCTGTGATTAATTAATCTTAGTTAACGCGTTATTTTTTTGTGTAATTAATTAATCTCAACTAACGTGTTAAAGTCCCGGCCCTAATATATATATATATATATATATATATATATATATATATATATATATATATATATATATATATATATATTAGGGGTGTAACAGTTCACAAAATTCACGGTTCGGTTCGATACGATACACTGATGTCACGGTTTGGTTTCGGTACGTTTTAGATACAGCAAAAATGTAAAAACATCTCAACTTTTCAGAATGCCGCAAGCGCACCGCGGGTCATGTGACAAGAACTAACCAATCAGCTTCATCTTTTCCTGTAACAACGTTGAAAGCTCAGCCAAGATGAAGGAACAGCTGATCATAGTTGTATATGGATTGCAATTTTGAAATAAATTTAGTAGCAGAGCTAGCCTACTGCAAGCGATTTTTAGAGCTGCAAATCCATTTATCCTTCGCTGAAATTTCTACATGTTCATGGAAAGACCAAGTCATTGTTGCTTAGCAAAGGCAGATGCCTCAGGGGTGCTTCTGCCCGAGCGCTTTGGAAAGGAGGAGAAAGACGCACCTAGCGTTTTCCATGCGTTTTTAGGCGTGATATGTGAACGCTCGCTCACTCAGCACGCACTGAAGGATCATTGCGAAATGTCTAATGCATTTAACAGACCAGAAATAGAAGAACATCCAATAACCAACAGGTCTGTTTGGGTGCCCTTTGGATTCCCTGTAAGCTATAATGGTGATGATAGAATGAATGGTAAATAGTAAGGTCTCATATCCGCGGCTATAACATACATGTAATGTAAATGTAGCCTACCAATCGCTGCGGTGATGTCTTTTAGTTTTGCTATATATATATATATATATATATATATATATATATATATATATATATATATATATATATATATATATATGGTGTCTGAATAATTTTTGGTTTGACTGTTAAAACTACAAAGTAGTCAAGAGCAGTGAGTGATTTTCTTTCTTTCATTTTCTTTGATTAACATTACAGCAGCCAGTAGCTAAATTAGGCACGGTCACTTTAAGAGATGATGAACGCATCCAATATGATACACATCCCATTTTTTTCCTCAACTGTTTACTTTCTCTTAAGAAATAACAGACAGTTTTTCCGAGCATAATTTCCAAGGTGGATATTTTGACATATTTCGTATGTATTTGTCGGCAATAGAGCAAAAATAAGCAAATTCGATGTTCAAGTGTTTTGATCAAAACACTTGAAAACGCTTTTTTTTAGCGTCTCGAGGCGCCTTTCTCTGCGTGAGCCCTGAACACCAGAACACCGCGAGTATTGAATTGACTCTTTCGCATCTTTTTGTTTGTTCAAACTGCGATTTGTATTTGGACTTTGAGGAGAACTTCGCAGAAGAGAGCTAGGTTCAGTGTCGTTGCCCGATATGAGGCTCTCTCTCTCTTGCGCGCGCACCTAACACGGCACGCGCTACTCTGTTCAGCTTTTCCGTGTCTTGTGTTTTGGATGCTTTAATTTTTAAATCGACAAGCGGTACGGCTTAATAACACGTGAAAAAGATTAGCTTTCGTGACGACGCGCAGCAGTGGCCCGTCAACTGTCCTGAGCATCTTTTTAGGCTGGCCTCAGCCAGTCGGTTATATAAAATATCAAGGTGAAAGTCATCATAGCTTGGTTAGTATAGACCCAGCTCCCAACCCAACTTTGAGAATAGATTAACGGTGATATTTCTTTTATCGCCCGATAAGAACATGGTTACTGTAGTTAAACCATGGTAACCACAAATTAACCATGGTTTTGCTATATTAACCATAGTTTAACCATGGTATTTGTAGTAAATCTGTGGTTTTACAAATGTCAGTCAATACGCCAAAAAAACATGGGTTACTACAGTTTTACTATAATAAATCCATGGTTATTTTTCGTAAGGGATACACTGGATATAGGTTTCATATATGCACATATACCCACATATAGGTTATTTCCATGTGGGTTGTTCATGCCTTTATCACCAGCAGACCATTGTAATGGGCTCCTCACCGGCCTTTCCAAAAAGAAAATTAGACAGCTACAGCTTATCCAGAACGCTGCTGCCAGGATTCTGACTAGATCCAGAAAATCTGAGCATATCACACCAGTCCTCAGGTCCTTACAATGGCTTCCAGTTACATTTAGGATTTATTTTAAAGTACTTTTACTCATCTATAAATCACTCAATGACCAAGGATTGAAATAGATTGCAGATATGTTCACTGAATATAAACCTAACAGAGCACTCAGATCATTAGGATCGAGTCAGTTAGAAATACCAAGGATTCACACAAAACAAGGGAAGTCCACCTTTAGTTACTATGCCGCTCGCAGTTGGAATCAGCTTCCAGAAGAGCTCAGATGTGCTAAAACACTACTCAAATTTAAATCTAGACTCAAAACCCATCTGTTTAGCTGTGCATTCATTGAATGAGCACTGTGTGATGTCCGAACCAATTGCACTGTATTTTATGTAAAATTATTTTCTATTTTTAACGGTTTTAAATTCATTTTTTAAAAAGTTGATTTTTAAATAATTTCCAAAGTTTTTAAATTGCTTATTTTTATTTTACTTTATTTTACGTTAAGCACTTTGAATTACCATTGTGTACGAAATGTGCATTATAACTAAACTTGCCTTGCCACAAAGAAAAGAAAATCATACCGTTTCAAGTTAAAACAAAAGTCAGTGAAGAGTCAAAAAAGTTAGTTACAAATAATTGATTTGTAGAATAATGTTGTACAGAAGATAGGAAATAATACAAATTCACTAATAATGACCAAATAAGGGTCCTTTACCACCCCCATTAATAATAAAATGTAGTTGTTGGGAATGCTCTAAAGATTCCAATAAAAAGATATTTGTCCTGAGGCTTGATATTAACGCCTGAACAGAAATGCTGTTGCCCAGACATTCTTCTACACTTTTAAAGGTCACCCAGCCAAGTGGAAGGCTGATTCTTAAGAAAAGGTCAGATATGCTGGCTGTCTGTTGAAAACCTAATGCAAGTCCTTGTAAACAATTGCATGTCTGGCCATCTGTTAAACCACATATCATCTTGTTTTATTTCTTACAGTACACACAGTGCATTGCTCCGTCTTGGTACCTTAACCCAGGGCGGTAGCTGGGGTTAGAGGGGCCCTGGTGCAGGTTGTACAGTGGGCCCTGTTTGAAATGGTTTAATATTTACTGTATGTTCGATATATTTCTTTCTTTGTGCTATTTACACAATGTTTCCTTTTAAGTTTGTAGGTGTCCTGAAACTAATTTAAAATAGCACTGCATAGTCTTCACTGTAAAATAAAATATACAGTCAAACCAAAATGTATTCAGACACCTTCAACATTTCTCACATTATCACAGTTTATTTGTTATAGTTTAGAAAATGGTAATAAAATATGGCAAGAACTCAGAGTTAAACTGTGTCAGAACAAATTTATCTTGATAATGTCAGATAACTTTGATAGAAAATATGTAATGGAATCAACCAAAACTTCAGACAACTGTCAGTATGACAATATTTACACAACTATCCATACTTTGTTGAACAATTATCAAGCAATGCTTTGTTTTGTTTAGTCTGTGGTGTGAAAAGGTTGAATTAGCAATTAAAGAAATAAACAATTAAGCAAAACATGGTCAGGTCCCTAATTTAATATATATATATATATATATATATATATATATATATATATATATATATATATATATATATATATATATATATATATATATATATATATATTATAAATTATAAATTTCACTGGTAATATACAGTATGGATATTTTTGGGGTATAATGTTTCACAGTTCACTGTATTTTGCTATACTCACTTACATAAATGAACTAGTGTCCTGCACCCACCAGTAAAACAATATAATCAATTATATCTGATTTTTAGTTTAACTGTGGATAAATTCTTGTTAAAACTACAAAGTAATTCAGTCAAGACCAGTGAGTGATTTACTTTCATTTTCATACATTAAAGACACTGACAGCAGATTTAGTAAATTAGGCGCGGCCACTTTAAGAGACATTATAATGGTACACATCCGATTTCTTTCTCAACTCAAATGTTCATTAAACAAGTATCCAGCATTAATTAAGCAGATGTTTTAAAAGCCCACTTAAAAGGCCTGGTAAATACTAAACCTTTTTCATTGTTTTGATAAATTCAGGACAAAAATTTGTTCAGTTGCATTCACACTGTACATTTTCATGACCACATTATCACTCACATGGTGCACCTGATTCGTTATGTTCACATCAGGAGCCAATGAGCTTGCTGCTCAAAATTAAAATATTAGGTTAGTCATTACTGTAGCAGTTCCGGCATGCTTCAGTAACCCACCACCTTCCTTCAGCTCCACCTGTATAGACCTGCTACATTATGTTAAATACAGGTGCTTCTCAATGAATTAGAATGCCGTAAAAAAAGGTTATTTTGTTTCAGTAATTCAACTCAAATTGTGAAACATAATACATTTCAATGCACTCAGACTGAAGTAATTTAAGTCTTTGGTTCTTTAAATTGTGATGATTTGACTCACATTTAACAAAACTCCACCAATTCACTATCTCAACAAATTAGAATATGGTGACACGCCAATGAACCAATCAATTCAAAACACCTGCAAAGGTTTCCTGAGCCTTCAAAATGGTCTCTCAGTTTGGTTCACTAGGGGAAGACTGCTGATCTGACAGTTTTCCAGAAGACAATCATTGACACCCTTCACAAGGAGCCACTAATTTTCATTGCCAAAGAAGCTGTCTGTTCTCAGAGTGCTGTTTCCAAGCATGTTAACAGAAAATTGAGTTCAAGGAAAAGCTGTGAAAAAAAAAAAACAATTGTGAAGAATTTGAGTGAAATACACAAGGAATGGACTGAGGCTGGGGTCAAGGCATCAAAAGTCACCACACACAGACGTGTCAAGGAATTTGGATACAGTTGTCGTATTCCTCTTGTTAAGCCACTCCTGAGGCGTCTTACCTGGGGTGAGGAGAAGAAGAACTGAACTGTTGCCCAGTGGTCCAAAGTCCTCTTTTCAAATGAGAGCAATTTTTTATTTCATTTGGAAAACCAAGGTCCTAGAGTCTGGAGGAAGGTTGGATAAGCTCATAGTCCAAGTTGCTTGAAGTCCAGTGTTAAGTGTCCACAGTCTGTGGTGATTTGGGGTGCAATAACATCTGCTGGTGTTGGTCCATTGTGCTTTTTTGGAAACCAAAGTCACTGCACCAGTTTACCAAGAAATTTTGGAGCACTTCATGCTTCGTTCTCCTGACCAGCTTTTTGTAAATGCTGATTTCATTTTCCAGCAGGATTTGGCATCTGCCCCAACCTGCCAAAAGCACCAAAAGTTGGTTAAATGACCATGGTGTTGGTGTGCTTGACTGGCCAGCAAACTCACCAGACCTGAACCCCATGAAGAATCTAAGGGGTTTTGTCAAGAGGAAAATGAGAAACGAGGCCAGACAATGCAGATGAGCTGAAGGCCACTGTTAAAGAAATCACCTCCATGCCATGCCGAATTGAGGCAGTAATTAAAGCAAAAGGAGCACCTACCAAATATTGAGTACATGAACATACTTTCCAGAAGGCCAACAATTCACAAAAATTTTTTGTTGTTTTTATCATCACAATAAAAAGAACCAAAGACTTGAACTACTTCAGTCTTTGTGCACTGAATATATTTAATTCACAAGTTTCACAATTTGAGTTGAATTACTGAAATAAATGAATTTTTTCACAACATTCTAGTTAATTGAGAAGAACCTGTATATGGGTTTTATGTGACGTTATATGTGCAGCAGCAGTATTTCTTACGTCTCTGTAAGTCTTGGTATTGCTTTGTCACCGCAGCAGCAGAGCAACAGATCTATTCCGTGTTTCATCTAAAACCAAACATTTACATTTAATCATTTAGCAGATGCTTTTATCCAAAGCGACTTACAAATGAGAACAATAGAAGCAATCATACCAACAAGAGAACAACAACAGTATACAAGTGCCATGACAAGTCTCAGTCTAGCACAGAACCCATAGCCATTCTCAGCCTGAACCAGATCATATTTCGCAGCTCTGCAGTGAGGAAATTGAGAGCAGGCCACCTCCAGAATCTCTTCTTCTTCTTTTTCTCTTCTCTCCCTAACTCCTGGAAGTGGTGTTAGTGAGGAAGGCAGAGGTGTTCATCCTCTTTTTCTGTGTGTTACCTAATGCTCCAGGATATTCAAGTGGACAGTTTTTTATGCACAATCATTTGAATGAGGTGTTACCAAGGTCTCTGACTACTGCAAACATTATGATAGACCTATAGAAGAAAAAAAAATAGTTAAAAAAAAAAAAGAAAAAAGGAAAGGAAAATAATTGGGGGAAAACTATATTTGAAGGTACTTTATGATATGTTGTTATACGGCAATAGCATGCAATAGTTGAGCTAACTTACAATAAGTGTAAGTTTATTTATAGTTAATATTTAATTTAGAAATATTGTTTGCGCTGATTCAGTTGGTGTTTTAACACAGTACTTATATTTGACACCCTATATTTACTTTCCAACATCTTGTGCTTTTATTCATTCCATTCTTTTTTGCTGAATAATGATTTATATTTTTTTTGTATTTCATTACATTTTTCATGACTATTATTTAAATTCCAAATTCATACAGTTAAAACAAATATAATACTGTATATCATGTATCATAAAACATTGCATTTCAAGAAATTTTAGCATTAGAGGACGACTATGAACATGACATGGACTGGTCCTTGTTTTTTACTGACGTTTTTGCAAGAGATGGCGGTCTGTCAGAAATCTTGCACAGAAGAAAAAAAAAAAAAAAAAAAAAAAACGCATGGCATGTGACTTATATAAAGCACATCATTGGCTAAACTAAGGTCTCCTCTGTCCAAAGAAAAAAAAAAGTTCCCTTAGAGTGGCAAGGAATTGAAACCAAAATGTATGTTGCCATATGGCCACACCATGCGGTATAGGGTTAAAAATACCTTACACCACAGATAGTAAAAAAGAAAACTGCAGTGATTTATCCATGATGTTACCAGGCCATGAATGAACAAAAAATAAATAAATAAATTGTAAGAGTAATATGAGAGCTGAAAGAAAGCAAACTAATGAGTAAGACACACAGGAGAGTGACGGACAGAGATTAAGGGTGTATTCACACTTGTCTTGTTTGTTTCGATTGAATCAAGTTCGCTTCTCCCCTTGTTGTGGACCTTTTGGGGAGGTGGGACTACAGCAATCACACTCAGGTGTGGACCAAACAACCGCAATGAGACCCAGCTGAAAAAGTGGTCTCAGTCCAGTTCCAAATGAACTCTGGTATGGTTGAATGGATGAACCAATGAATGGCTCTCAGATCACACGAGTCAATAAAATAAATAATACAGAGCATTTATTAGACACTACAGAGAAAATGAAGAACACTGCATGCAGAACATTACAGAAAAGTATGTTTTATTGAGTAGACAATTTTGCAGTTCTGTAAAAAGTATAGTAATTGCAACGGAGTAAAGTGCAAATATTGTATGCCTAATGTATGTACTACAATAATAGTATTGTGCTGAATATTAAATAATACTGAATGTTTACATATATTCAGCACTTGGATACAGCAAAAATAATGCAGTCCAACTTCAAAGGACAAAAAAGGTCAAATTAAAGCTGCAAGCAGCAATAAGAGGGCCCTTGCCCCCGGGCTCACCGCCACCCAGTGGCCATAGGTAAACAGCAAACATTGGGCAGTATGCTTATAAAATTGTAAAAATTTGTGCCAAATTTTCTCCTGCCAACAGGTGGTGCTATGATTATAACTGAATATTGGCATGTAGATGTGTTCAAGTCAGGACTCTTACCAAACATGTGTAGTTTGTGGCAGATCGGACAATGCATGTTTAAGTTAGTGTAAAACAAGTAATTTCCTATTGCCAGCAGGTGGCGCTATGACTATGAATCAATATTGGCCTTAAGATGAGTTCAGGCCAGGACTCTTATCAAACCTGTGAAGTTTGGGGCAGATGGGACATTGCATGTTTAAGTTTGTTTAAAACAAGTCATCTTCTGTTGCCAGAGCCAGGACTCTCATAAAACATGTTACGTTTGAGGTAGATTGGGCATTGTATGCTTTAGTTACAACAACTTCCTGTTTCATAGTATCAATAGCATGCTTTAGCACTTAGTTAATGTTGCTGGATTGTTTGAGAATATTTCTAGCATGTTTAGCACACAATGGCATATTTTTTTGTGTTGCTAATAGTGCATGACAGTGTAAAACATGTTACTTCCTGTTGCCAGTAGGTGGCGCTATAACTATAACCAAATATGAAGATATCTTTAGGCCAGAACTCTAATCAAACTTGTGAAGTTTGAAGCAGATTGGAAATTGTATGCACAACTTACAGTTATGTTCTGTTTCACTGCATTAATAGCATGCAAGTGTTGCTAGCATGTGTAAGCATGCTTCTGGAATGTTGCCACCCTATTTAAAACTGTTAATGCTTTTTAATATGTTGCTAGGGGTCCATAACAGTGTTAAACATGTTACTTCTTGATGTCAGCAGGTGGCACTACTATTAATAGAATACGGGCATGTAGATGTGTTCAGATCGCTGGTTTGCCAAAACCGCCATAAAACACTAGTAGAAGAAGAAGAAGAAGTTGTGTTCAGAAAAGGACTGAACCGGGAAGATTGGTAATACTGTAATACTGCAGTTTTTGTTACATGTAGAAAAATTCTGTTTTTTAGACACTGCATTATTGCCGTTTTACTGCAATACACCTGAAGTACTATTGAAATACAACCAGTGTTGTGCATTTGGCTATCATTTGAGAGCAGTTGCACCAGTGACACAAAGTTCTACAGATGATGGCGCCAGGAGCAGATTTGGTAGTGCTGTGGGTGGTGTGTGGGGTATTCAGAATAAAGATCATTAAAAAAAAAAAATAATAGTATTGTTTTGCATTAATAAGTTCAGTTACTAAAAATATTTCATGTTAATTTCTTGTTTATTTTTCTTTTGTTTATTGTTTATACAGATCTCATAGTAAAACACTAAACTTGAGTGAAATTGTATTACAAATTTTACTTTTACTTCTACTTTTTATAGCACCTCATTTTATAATGTACCATTATTCTTCTAGCATACGGAACTGACCAATTTCAATGATTATGTGTGATTAAAGAAAAGTTTGTGACTTTTATTACACTTTTAAAAAGTGTCAAATTCTAACAAAATCATTTTTTAATGGTTTTATAGTGATTTTACAATTTCAAAATATAGACAGTCCCTCCAGAAAAATTCGATTATGCGATCGCCTGATTTAATGCATAATCAGCCAAAGGCCGCATATTTATTTTGTCGCTCTTTTGCCGCATAAATTGCCAATTTCAGAAAGCAAAATATGCGGGGCTAGCATGATTTCATAAATTCCTGTATTTTCGTTGCAAAAAACTCATATATATTTATTAGAAAAAAGTTGAAAAATGTTGCGTTTACTTCACACAAGTAAAGCGCCATTTTCCCCCTATTGCCATTGGAACCTTATGAAGTGACGTAAAAACATGATGAGAACATCATCCGCAAACTCCGAGGTGAAACTTGAAGCGTGCAAATCATTCTTATTTGCCAACTAAAATAAGCGCAAAAAACGCGCAAAGCAGTTTCCCGATTTGTTACATGACAGTCGAGCCAAATTATATTGCGAGAACTTGCGAACTTATTGACTTATTAGTCATTCATTTCTACTTTTCCTCTATACAGTCCCTCCAGAAAATTGCGGAATTTCATTGTGATTGTTGCGGACAAAAATCCTTGATTTTGCGGCACGTTTTCTTAAAAAATGCGGGATATTTTTGCAATTTTATGCGATGAAATTGCTTGAACTTGCAAAAACTGTGGTTTGATGAAAGAGAAAAAGTGGTGATTCCCCCAACATCCCCTTCTCACTAGGCTACTAACACTGTTGTAGTTTCATTCAGAAGTTGATGCAACTTTACAGTTGTAAGATTGCACTTTTTTGTTACAGAACAGTACCAAAAACTTGTTGTAACAGTTGTAATTATATTAGTAGTATGTAAAATAATTTACGTTGCAGTAAGAGATTGCATATTAAATATTCTGTGATTTAGTATGCTCGCTTATCATAGAAAGTAATAAGAAATTACTCTTTACATTAAGGTAGTAGCCTAGTGAGAAAAAGCTGTTGGGGGAATCACCTTTTTTTCTCTTTTTCATCAAACCGCAGTTTTTGCAAGTTCACGCAATTTCATTGCATAAAATTGCAAAAATATCCTGCATATTCCATCACAAAACGTGCCGCAAAATCAAGGATTTTTGCCCGTAACAATAACAAAAATAAATCCGCGTTTTTCTGGAGGGACTGTATGGAAAAAAGGGACCATCTTTATATTAAGTGGCCTTAACTACTATGTAGTTAAATTTTAATTATTAATTTGGTTCAATGCACTTATTGTGTACATACATGTTTTTACATTGTACTTATATTTGAAAAATTACATCTGTAATTAATTTCTGTAATTACATGTATACTTACACGTTGACCCATCCCTTACACCTTAACACACCCTTAAACTTACCCATACCACCAAATCTGTCCCTAACCTTACCTGTGTCCCACCTCAATAGCAGCAAAAAAAAGTTGCAATACAATATGAACACAATAAGTGCATTGTATTTATTTTTTGATGTAAGTACATAGTAGTTAAGGCCACTTAATATAAAGTGGGACCAGAAAAAGTATAAATGAATGACTTAGGGGCTGTTCACATATCGTGCCTAAAAACGCGAGGCAAACGCTAGGCACGCCACTTTCTCCTTCCTTCCAAAGTGCTCGGGCAGTTGCGCCCCTGAGGCGTCTGTCTGTTGCTAAGCAACTATGACCCGCTCTCTCCATGAAGACGTGGAAATTTCAGCAAAGGATAAATCGATTTGCAGCACTAAAAATCTCTTGCAGTAGCTCTGCTACTAAATTTATTTAAAAATGGCGATCCATATATAACTATGGTCAGCTGTTCCTTCATCTTGGCTGAGCTTTCAACGCTGTTACGGGAAAGGATGAAGCTGATTGGTTGGTTCTTGTCACATGACCTCGCTAGCGGCATTCTGAAAAGTTGAGATGTTTTTAACTCGATGCGGTGCGAGTTAAACGATGCCCAATTGGCACTAAGGGGCCTAAAGTGTTCCAAGAAAACATTCCCTCCACCATTACACCACCACCACCAGCCTGCACAGTGGTAACAAGGCATGATGGATCCATGTTCTCATTCTGTTTACGACAAATTCTGACTACCATCTGAATGTCTCAACAGAAATCGAGACTCATCAGACCAGGCAAAATTTTTCCAGTCTTCAACTATCCACTTTTTGTGAGCTTGTGCAAATTGTAGCCTCTTTTACCTATTTGTAGTGGAGATGAGTGGTACCCGGTGTACGGTGTACATTTTAGGACATCCTCAGACCTCAGTCATCAAATGAAAAGGCGTCATGCCTCAGACTAAAAGGCTTCAGTCATCGGACAAAACGGCATCGCGTCTCTGACTGAAAAGCTTCAGGTCTCAGGAAAAACGACGTCAGGTGTCAGGTCTCATACAACTAACGTTAGGCATCAGACGAAACAGACTCAGAAAAAAAAGTCATCAGACAAAACGGACTCGGACAAAGTGTCATCAGACGAAAAGGACTCAGACAAAAAGTCATCAAACGAAAAGGACTCAGACAAAAAGTCATCAAACGAAAAGGACTCAGGTGGAGAATCGCGTTGCCCCGCCCCATGTGACGTCACACGCACGCCGTTCACAGGAAGTGGTAATGGTTGATTGATGGCAAAAGGAGGTAAGCAGCGTCTGATATTTTATATTTTAATAGTTTTATTCAAATGTTACACTAATTAAGTTATATAGGGAAGAGAACATGCTTTTCGAGAGTCTTGTGTGCACGTGGTGTTTGTAGTAAAACTGTGGTTATACAAATGGTACGTTAATCATTACACTAAAAAAACTATGTTACTACACTTTTACTATAATAAAACCACAATGCATTATATATAGAAAAACTGTTGTTTCATCTCATAAATAATCATAACAATTATACGTATAAAACTTATACTTATTTAACTTTATAATGGTTTATAAGTCTTATATCGTGACATTATTTATTTAAAATATATACAGTATCTTACTATCTTATTGATATTACAATAAATATTGTTAAAATCAAAAGTGCCATATTACACATTCATCTAATCAGATATTTGATATGTTGGTTGTTTAAGGAAAAATAATATTTTTATTTTCATTATTATTGTTGTAATTATGTATAGTGGTATTTGCCTGCTTTGAGTAAAGTAACAAAACAACAATGCCAAGATATGAGACTTGTATTATATCTAAGGGAAACATTCTATTGTAAGTTAAGTGGATGCATTATATTCATTGGGTATTATAAATCATAATCTTAAATGCTATAACCACAAATATGTAAACATTATAACACATTAAAACTGTTGTTATGATTACTCATGAGATGATATGACATATTACAAAGTTTTTTTTCTAATACATTATTCATTCATTATAATGCCATAAGAATTCTCTTATAATTTGTTTTAAATACGGGCTTCATAGGAAGTGTTACCGTTAAGTTTAATCGATAATGTACTTCTTCACTGATGTTATACAATATCCTTATACAAATGGAAAAAAAATGTTTACAGCATCTAATGCTTTTATCTTGCAGTGAAGCACATCTAAGAAGATGAATAAAATCAAGTGAGCCACAGAGATGGCATCGTCCAAGAGCACAGGCATGTATTTTTCTTTTTTCTGCATTGGTAAGAAAACTATTAACTCAAAGAAAGTATATGTAAACATTTAAACATCATATACTAATAATGAACAAGAGTGCAGATTAAGTAACAAATATATAAATGAAAACCACCCAAGATCAGTAAACGATCTTTAACTATTACTGTATTCATTTTATATTAAGGGAGTTCATCCAGAGGCAGTGAGTGAACTTTGTGTCCTGAAACCAGAATCAGTTGGGAAGAATGGAACCAAGTCTACCCAATTAAAAGGCTTACACAGGTAATTCACAACTCTGTTTGTGTGTGTGTGTGTGTGTGTGCGCACAGCTATAGCTTAATGTCTTCATGACTCATCATTTGTGTTCATTTCTTTAGGTCCCCTTCCAGATGCTGATGTCTTGGCTTCTGGTGCAAAACTACGTCAGATTAATCCCAAGCCTTTGCTGCCGCACATACTTGAGGGCATGTCAAAAGTAGAGTTGTACCTCTTGGCAGTCCACTTTCATACCAGTGTCCCCGTATAGCTGCAGGTGTTCCTGATCTTAATTTCCCCCCACTACCTGTGCTTGGTTTTCAGTTTGGCTGTAATTTTAAATTTGGCCAGACGGACGAGTGCATGATCCATCTGAAACATTCGTTTGGACTAGTGGAGGTAAAAAGCACCTCTGCTAAAAACATTGTTCAGGTTCCATTTATGAAAATTCAAAGAGGACTAGCCAAACTTAAAGAGACCCATAAGTACTACTGGCAGGTACAAGGTCAGACTGCAGTGACTGGTCTACACTGGTGTGACTTTGTGACTGACACACAATCAGATTTCATAATACAGATGATCTGGCGAGATGATGCCTTCATAACATCAATGAAAGTACTGTTATAACGTTTACCTGGATGTGTATCTTTCAGTGGTATGAATGGACCGATTCTGTTCATATTATTGTATGAACCTAAGATTTATTTTTACATTCATAGTAAATATATACTTTATGTAGTTGAGCAGTATGTAGCATATTTTGTAGTAGATCTTTGATAACATATTAGATACATCACAAATTATAACAATAAATACATTGTACTTGCTATTAATTAGATAAATGTACATACCAAGGTGAATACTTTTTGTATGAAATCTTCTGTAATGTATATGATATGCATATTCTTTTACTACTTGCGTATATTTACATTTGATACATTGTGTGATATAACAAAGAAGATTTTTTTTCATGAGTTATTATAAAAATACTTTTCATTGTCAACTATTTCATTGTGTCTGTCAAATTATTTTCAGGGACATTTTATTTAAATAATTTCATTATACAAAATATCCAATTTTACATTACAATAAAAAAAAGGAAAAACACATTTAATGATGGTAGGTATGCATTGCAACTAACTGAAAAGGTAAAAAAATGTAATAAATAAAAAACTACTATCAAATGTTAACACTGTAACACTACTATTGTAATAATATACATTCACTGCTCAAGAAACATTGGTCCCTGATAATAAACCATAAAACAGCAATTATGCCAGATCTGATTAATTCTTCCTGACAAGGTGAGTGGCACAACAGAATCCCAGATGTGTATTTCCTTGACCCTTCGAATCACCCTTTCCACCAGAAGTCTGAGGCGTGCAGTGGCCTGCGTTTTATCACAGTCCTGTTTGCTGAACTGCTTGGCACATTTGAAAGGTGGAATGATCCGTCTAGCACCAACACTGGAGAGCATATATTCAATAGTGAACCCCTTGTCTGCCATAACCACATCTCCACTGCACCACACAGAGCTACCCCAACCAGACCTTTGAATGTGGTAGTGCACTTATAACTTCAGAGTGGAGTTTCAGTGATGTAGGGCTTTCACAGCAGATTTCTGTACAGTCCAGGATGACATGCAGGTTTTGATTGAACGAACAGTAATTCTCTGGCATGGAGGAGCTTATTTGTTGCCTGGAAATCTAAATGGGTAGTGAATCCAGGTAATCGTCCTGCTCAGCATAGCCACGCTTACCCAGAAAATGTCAGCGATAACTTGATTGACTGAAACAAACAAATATATAATTAATTATAAGACAGAACCATTGTTTTTACAAAATCATTTAATTCAACAACTGGTGTTAGACTCATACAGGTATGTTATAATTAGACCAAGATTTCAATCTAATAACTTGAAAGAATTTGCTTTACCAAGACGTAAAGTGACCATGGTTTTATTATAGTAAAAGTGTAGTAACATGTTTTTTTAGTGTAATGATTAACGTACCATTTGTATAACCACAGTTTTACCACAAACACCATGGTTAAACTATGGTGAGTAGCAAAACCATGGTTAATCTGTGGATACCATGATTTAATTTTGTGTGTGTGTGTTTTTTTTTTTTTTATATAGTAAAATCATGTTTTTTTCATAAGGGTAATTTTACTACTTGGCCAAAATAAAAGCTGGCTAGTTGCAATATGGCTAACTAACTTTTTAAACATGCACACAAGACTCTCGAAAAGCATGTTCTCTTCCCTATATAACTTAATTAGTGTAACATTTGAATAAAACTGTTAAAATATAAAATATCAGACGCTGCTTACCTCCTTTTGCCATCAATCAACCATTACCACTTCCTGTGAACGGCGTGCGTGTGACGTCACATGGGGCGGGGCAACGCGATTATCCACCTGAGTCCTTTTCGTTTGATGACTTTTTGTCTGAGTCCGTTTCGTCTGATGACACTTTGTCCGAGTCCGTTTTGTCTGATGACTTTTTTTCTGAGTCTGTTTCGTCTGATGCCTAACGTTAATTGTATGAGACCTGACACCTGACGTCGTTTTTCCTGAGACCTGAAGCTTTTCAGTCAGAGACGCGATGCCGTTTTGTCCGATGACTGAAGCCTTTTAGTCTGAGGCATGACGCCTTTTCATTTGATGACTGAGGTCTGAGGATGTCCTAAAATGTACACCGTACCGGTGGGTTCTTCTGCTGTTGTAGCCCATCCACCTCAAGGTTGTGCGTGTTGTGACTTCACAAATGCTTTGCTGCATACCTCGGCTGTAACGAGTGGTTATTTCAGTCAAAGTTGCTCTTGTATCAGCTTGACCCATTCTCCTCTGACCCCTAGCATCAAAAAGGCATTTCCACCCACAGGACTGCCACATACTGGATGTTTTTTTTTTCCTTTTCACACTATTCTTTGTAAACCCTAGAAATGGTTGTGAGTGAAAATCCCAGTAACTGAGCAGATTGTGAAATACTCAGACCGGCCCGTCTGGCACCAACATCCATGCCACGCTCAAAATTGCTTAAATCACCTTTCTTTCCCATTCTGACATTCAGTTTGGAGTTCAGGAGATTGTCTTGACCAGGACCATACCCTTAAATGCATTTAAGCAACTGCCATGTGATTGGTTGATTGAACACTAGTGACACAACCAATTGTTTTTGGTTGCAAATGGGACTGTTTTAGTCGCAGTCTGGAGCCCTGCTTTATGGAAACAAAAAAGTGCAAAAGTTGAACAGAACAGTGCAACTGTGATGTGTATCGCTGATACATCAACGCTGGTGTGTGCAGATCACGAGCTGATTGCCCTCACCTGTCGCTTGTTCCCATTTTCCCTTATATTCCCTGCTGTGTCTGTCCTTTGCTGTCAATAGATTTCGTGTTGACTCTGTGACAGTACTGTGTGACTGTTTCCTTACCTGTTTTCCACTGTGTTGCTCTGGACGTCTAGATGAGGAGTCTTTCGTTGGCCGCGTGCCCGAGATCCTCTGTCTCGTTTTTCCACATCCCGTTGGGCATTGCACCAGTGGTGGTCTCCACAGCCTGTGTCCGCAGGTGACTGTACAGACTTGTTACACTTGGTACATTGGATTATTTTTGGATTCACGGTTGTACCAAATAAACTGTTTCACTTATCCTCTGCGTTTGAGTCCTCTCTCTTCATGCCCCGACAACATTAAGAAGGTCATTCTTCGATTGGGGTGGCAAATGAGAGGCAGAATTTGTAAAAATGTTTTTTATTTTATTTTATATATATATATATATATATATATATATATTAGGGGTGTAACGGTTCACAAAATTCACGGTTCGGTTCGATACGATACACTGATGTCACGGTTCGGTTCGGTTCGGTTCGGTTCGATACGTTTTAGATACAGCAAAATGTAAAAACATCTCAACTTTTCAGAATGCCGCAAGCGCACCGCGGGTCATGTGACAAGAACCAACCAATCAGCTTCATCCTTTCCCGTAACAAGGTTGAGAGCTCAGCCAAGATGAAGGAACAGCTGATCATAGTTGTATATGGATTGCAATTTTGAAATAAATTTAGTAGCAGAGCTACTGCAAGCGATTTTTAGAGCTGCAAATCCATTTATCCTTCGCTGAAATTTCCGCGTCTCATGGAGAGAGCACGTCATTGTTGCTTAGCAAAGACAGACGCCTCATGAGCGCTTCTGCCCGAGCGCTTTGGAAAGGAGGAGAAAGACGTGCTTAGCGTTTTCCACGCGTTTTAGGAGCGATATGTGAACGGCCCCTAAGGCGCTCGCTCACTCAGCACGCGCTGAAGGCTCGTTGCAAAATGTCTAATGCATTTAACAGACCAGAAATATAAGATCCTAAAATAACCAACAGGTCTGGTGTTTGGGTTGGATTCCCTGTAAGCTATAGTGTCTAAATGCTGCAGGGATAGTTTGCTGCGTGCATGTTTCTCCTTTTTTCGTCTTTTCCCAGATAGTACTGACGCATATATCCCAGATATTCCCACTGGTGTTTTTTTTTTTTTTTTTTTTCTTTTTTTTTTTTTGTATTCCCGCTGGTGTACCCTGTCATGTTGCAGATGTGACATACCGTTGTTTTTTTATCCACCACTCTCTTGCCATCACCATTATAGCTTAAAGGGAATCCAAAGTGCACCCAAACACCAGACCTGTTGGTTATTGGGGGATCTTCTCATTTCTAGTCTGTTAAACGCATTGGCTATTTTGCAACGAGCCTTCAGCGCGTACTGAGTGAGCGAGCGCCTGCTGAGTAGCCTAACATAAACATATAAGATGGTGTTTTTTTCTTCTTCGGGAGTGTCAGGGGCGTTGCCTGTTACGTTGTTTGGGTTATTGGGCTACCTTGTTGAACGCATATCATTATATTTCTATCTCTCTCTTTTTTTTTTTTTTCCAAATATAATTAATTACTCCAACGAACCGTTCGGTATACATAATGCGTACCGCGTACCGAACCGAAAGCGTCGTACCGAACGGTTCAATACGAATACGCGTATCGTTACACCCCTAATATATATATATATATATATATATATATATATATATATATATATATATATATATATATATATATATATATATATAAAATGTATCGCTATCCATTTAAAATTAGTTTAATATGCTATATCCATTAAAATAGTTAATCTATGATTCAAATATTTAGATTTTTAAAGGTCCCCTTCTTCGTGTCCCCATGTTTTAAACTTTAGTTAGTATGTAATGTTGTTGTTAGAGTATAAATAATATATGTAAAATTCTAAAGCTCAAAGTTCAATGCCAAGCGAGATATTTTATTTGACAGAATTCGCCTACAAAAAATGACCCGTTTGGACTACAACCGTTCCTGCAGTAATGACGTCATTAAAACAGTTTTTTGACTAACCTCCGGCCACATGAATTCACAAAAAGGGGGGGGGGGGGTGTGGTCTTGTTGCATGGAGATTAATGGTTACAATTTATGTTTAACTCGGTTCCCGAAAATTATAATCCACATGTAAAACTATGTGCAGCACATTTTGCTGAGGACAGCTTGCTGAGGACAACTTCCTCAGTCTCAATCAGTTTAATGCCAGATTCACAAAAAGATTATTCTTGAAAGATGGAGCAGTTCCCTCTTTGTCTGGAGAAGGCGTTGTTTATGGACCACAACCGGTAAGTGTATTTTATTATTTAAGTTGGTGCCTTTAACAGTTTCTGTAACTTACTACACAAAGGGCAACGCTGTTTAGCTTTGTTAACTAGATGTTAGGGCTGTGCAAAAAAACAAATGCGATTTTCATGCGCATCTCGTTAGTAAAAACGCTCCTGTGATTATACATACGACTCCAGCAGATGCTCCAGCAGATGCCCCTGCCCACTTGCTTCTCAAAACCTGTCCAATCGATAGGTGAAATGTGTGAAAAACACTGTGGTTTTTTTACACGCGAAACATGAACATATGTTATATTGTACACTGTAAACACAATCAAAGCTTCAAAAAAGCGCAAAAAACGGGATTTTGGCAGTCAATCCTTTTTCAAACACTCCAATAAAAAAAAAAATAGCCAGTAAAGTTATTAATTATTATTATTTTTTTCATTTATTTATACTGTGTATAAAGGACACAATGCATCACGTTTAACAAATTTCAATGACTAATTTTTGCTGAGTCCATGTTGACCATGCCCCCCGGACACTATAAGAGGCCCGGCATTTATTTGACTACCGTTTTTTTGAGGAATTACGGTATATTATGAAATATCTGATATTCTGATTCTGAAATATGTGCAAGTAAATATATTTGGTAGCTTAAACACTTTTATTTGGACCGTGTTAGTTGATCTATACTGGGTGACGGGTGCTGCCATGTTGGTTCGCGCTGAATCCAAGCTGTGGGATTTACAACAAAAAACATGTTGAAGTAGGTCTCCGGTAAACTCGGAGAGAGGGCAGAGTAAACTTAAATTACCTACACAATCTGTATATGATATCAATAAAAACATAAAGTCAGATTATATTTGCAAGGATCATTATTGCCATTTCCATAGACATTGACGTGTATTTTACAAACTGTAAATTTATGGTTTTGCTAGTACTTATGGCAAGGCAAGTTTATTTATATAGCACATTTTGTACACAATGGTAATTCAAAGTGCTTTACATAAAAGAAAGAAAAATAATAACAAAAATAAAACAAGCAATTTTAAAACTTTTTAAAATGATAAAAAAAAAATACTTAAAATTAATATAAAAACAGTTAGAAAATGACTTTACATAAAAAAATAATAAAGTAAAATTAAAACAAAACAGTGAAAATATAGTGCAATCAGTTCGGACATTGCACAGTGCTCATTCAGTAAATGCACAGCTAAACAGATGGGTTTTGAGTCTAGATTTAAATGTGACTAGTGTTTTAGCACATCTGATCTTTTCTGGAAGCTGATTCCAACTGCGGCAGCATAGTAACTAAAGGCGGACTCCCCTTGTTTTGTGTGAACCCTTGGTACTTCTAACTGACTTGATCCTAGTGATCTGAGTGCTCTGTTAGGTTTATATTCAGTGAACATATCTGCAATATATTTCGGTCCTAGGTCATTTAGTGACTTAAATATGAGGAAAAGTACTTTAAAATCAATCCTAAATGTAACTGGAAGCCAGTGTAAGGACCTGAGGACTGGTGTGATATGCTCAGATTTTCTGGTTCTAGTCAGAATCCTGGCAGCAGCATTCTGGATGAGCTGCAGCTGTCTAATGGTCTTTTTGGGAGGCCAGTGAGGAGCCCATTACAATAGTCCACCCTGCTGGTGATAAAGGCATGAACAATTTTCTCCAAGTCTTGACTGGAAACCAAACATCTAATTCTTGCAATGTTTTTTTAAATGATAGTATGCTGATTTAGTTACTGCTTTGACATGACTACTGAAACTAAGGTCTGTCTCCAGAATCACACCAAGATTCCTGACTTGATTTTAAGTTGTTTGACCCCTAGAGTCAAGGTATGCATTCACCTTGAAAACTTCATCTTTGTTTCCAAATGCAATGACTTCAGTTTTTTCCTTATTTAACTGAAGATAGTTCTGGCACATCCAACTATTAATTTCATCAATGCATTGGCAGAGGGAGTCAATGGGGCTGTAGTCATTTGGAGATAAGGCTAGGCAAATCTGGGTATCATCAGCATAGCTGTGATAGGCAATTTGGTTCTTTCTCATTATTTGACTTAGTGGAAGCATATACAGGCTAAACAAGAGCGGTGCAAGAATTGAGCCTTGTGGGACTCCACATGTCATGGACATCCACTTAGACTTATGCTCTCCTATACTCACATAATAGCCTCTCCCTTCTAAGTATGACCTGAACCATTTGAGTACCATCCCAGAAAGCCCGACCCAGTTTTCCAGTATCTCTAGTAGTATGTTATGATTGACAGTGTCAAACGCAGCACTGAGATCTAGCAATACAAGCACCGATATTTTGCCAGAGTCACAATTTAAGTGACTATAATTTATTATCTTAATGAGTGCTGTCTCTGTGCTGTGATGCGGTCGGAAACCAGATTGAAAATTGTCCAGGTATCCATTTGAGTTTAAGTATTTGTTCAGTATTTGATCATTTTGCCTATAAAAGGAAGATTAGATATTGGTCTAAAATTGCTTAAAATGGTGTTATCAGGATTGCTCTTTTTCAGGAGGGGCTTAACAACTGATGTGAGGCATTCACCACTTCTAAGAGATCTGCTTCCAAGCAGTTAAGCACACTTTTGAAAAAATGTGGAGAAGTGGGAAGTGTGTCAAGACAGCAGGTTGACGATTTTAGGTGCTGCACTGTCTTCTAGAATTTTGCTATCAATTGCTTCAAAAATAGACATAGTATCTTTTTGATATTGTGGCCTAATCTGACCTAATCTGGCTCAGCACCAGTCAATGCGCGAAAGCGGATTTAAATCCAGCAGTTGATGACGTGACGCACTGTAACCCAGCCAACATGTCCATGTAGGCCCCACATGGGATTTATCTGGGCTATGTGGGTGTCAACTGGGCATGGGCTCAGAGTGGGCAGTTTGATGGGCTGAATGTGGACCCCAGCTTGGATACAGTTATGGGCCCCAGTTAGGCTGCCCATTATTGTTTATTTGTGGGTCCCAGATGGGCCATATTTTGGCTATATTAAGATATATTTATAGTTATATAAATATTTTTTTTTGTTTGTTTGTTTTTCTTCAGATTATTTATTTCTATGCTGTTATGGGTAGTTACATAACCCTAACAATTACATTGATTTAACTGTATGTATTTCATGTTTTATATCATTTAGGGTTATATCATAATGCAACAATACAAGATTATTTATTTTATGAATAATCCTATTTTATTTTATTTATAAGTATCTCAAAGGGTTTTTCTTATTATAATCTAAAAGCACTTGTGTTATGCGGTCATGCGATGATTGGCGTGGCTGTCTTCCCGCCCCTTCTCATTCAAAAAAAAAAAAAGGTTGCTACTCTCCACTTCAACACGGTCTGCTGCGCCTGCTTGTCAATGGATAAACTCTCTAAACTATCAAGGTAAGGTAATTTTATTTCATTTTTAATTAGCCGAATTACTACTGCTGTTATATAATTGGATGTACACATTTTTTACAAATATTTGAAAATACAATAATGGCAGAGTCACTAATGAAATTTAACGAAGCCAGTCGGGATTGAACTGTTGTAGCTGAAAGGTTAACGTTAACGTTGTATAAACAATTAAAATGTTGGCAGTTTTACTGGCTCACTTTTCCAGTAAACTAGTATTTTCCTCCCACAGTGACACCATCAGATCAATAGGGAGACTCGTAAAGACCTAAAAGTCGTATGAGTACGTTGAATAGGTACAGGTAGGTGAACTTTAAAACACTTGAAGTCGTCTTGTTTGTTTTATCAATTAAGCCATACTAACTAGCATTTCCCTCCTGCAGTGGTGCTGACTGACCGACTGGACCATCGTGAGGCAGACAGGAAGAGTTGTCACCATAAAGAAGACCATTTTATATGTTTTGAGATGATATGTGTTCTCTGATTATTGTTGTATAGTCTTACTAATTAAGTACATTAACTCTTCAAACTTTTAATTTTATATTTACACCATTTATTTTCCACTGGCAAAATGTGTTATCTATGATTTTACTTGTAGGCTATATGTATGTTCATTGATGAAATATGGTTTATATTCTGGTAATTCTGTGTTGTTAAAGTTCAGCTCTGACAAATAAAATATAAATCATGAATAAAGCTGTTGGTGTGAAGCAATAACTTTTGTTACTGAATATATAACAAAAAATAAAATAATAGTACTTTTAAAATGACATTTCTAAACTGAATAGTGTCACTTTAAACTTGTTCATATTACCTTTAGTAGTATAACTTTGGCAAAAATATGAAGTACTGGCACAACTTAATTATAACCACGCATGCTTTGTAATGCTTTTGTAAATGTTTTAGTAGTATTTTTAAATAATTGCCTTTTCTGTTTCTCTTTCTTTACTGTTTTTTTCTTTTTTTAGGCATGAAGCTGAGAAGTCTGCACAGTATAATACCATTTCATCCTGTTCTCTTCAAGTAATTTTAATAAAATCACAGCGTGTAATATTTCTGAGGCTGCATAATTAACTACAATTATTACACAGTGATAATCCAGTCCTATAGACACTAGCCCTTTTATATAAATGCTGAAGATGCAGCAGAGAAATACAACTTAAATTAATATTCTTAACTTTACAAGTGCTCAGTGTTTGCTATTATTTCAACTTAATAATATATATCACATGCTTTTCCCCTCTGAGAACTCAATCTTTGTCTACACAGTGCAAAATTAAATTACATAATAAACCAGGGCTGACATAATCATCTTATGACTAATATGGTCTGTTGTTCGGGTAATAAAATAATACTTTCAATAGCTTACAATAGTACCATTTATTACATGGCTTGGTTAAATTATTATGTAGAAAGTGGTCTGTAATTTCTTGATAACAGCTGCTGCTAAGTATAACACACAATTGCCATGAAAAACAGAGCGTTGCCATGGACACACAGGATTCTAACTGCAGAAACGGAGCATACATTCTTTAGCGGAAGCAATACAATAGTTTTTAAATCAATAAACTCCTTTTTAAATCAATATTTTACGTCAAATTATTTAATTGGAAGGTAGCCATGTAATAAGTGGGATCATGTAGAGCGAGGCAGTTGTTATAGTGAATACAACCCCGACAGGGTGATTAGGACCACGACACAAAGCATAAAGCACATATCATCTACACTTACCAATGGCAAGATGCAGCCTATGGCAAAAACACTGAAGCCTGAGCAATGGTTGAGTTCTGTTGCTTTCACAATGTTTGCTCCATTGTCGGTGGTGATGCAAACCAGCTGCTCTTCCCGCAAATGCCAGCTGGCCAAAGCATCACTTAGTCCACACGAAATGTTTTCTGCGGTTTGTTGTCCGGGAAAGTAGGCTGTCTGTAGACATCCCATTTTCAGTTCAAAGTCTTGATTCAGTAAGTGCACAGTGAGGCTGATTTAGGGCTCTGTCATTCGACTGGACCAAAGATCTGTGGTACAAGTGTAGTGTTCAACTTGACTCAGTTCTGGTTCCATGGTCTCTTTTTGGAATGGTTACTTGCGAAAAATTAGTCTGTGATGGACCAATTTGGTTATCAGGCTCACAAAACCGTCTTTACTCATTATGCCTATATGTTTATAGGAATCATTTCCTTCGTCAAATAACAAGTTATGGCCGCTGTGATTTCTCTGTGGCATTTGGATGTTGTGCCCCACTTGCAAAACTCTGAGAAATTGACTGTTGTTGTAGTGATGGCAATTTGTAGTGATTTGGTTTTGTTGTTTGGCTAGTTTTTAATTGTTGGTGTTTCTCTTTATGATTGTATTGCAGGTGGTGATGGAGGTTGGCCGTGTTTCCTCTTGAAGTTTCCACTACTGTTAGGCATGTTTTACACAGTACCTGTGTTTGTAATGCATCATTTCTCCTAAATGCAAAATAATTCCATGTAGTTGAAGTGCTGTTCTTTTTCACCACAAGGTCTTCATCAGCCACCACATTTTCCTCATTCTTCTCTCCTTCATCTGCCATCGCATTTGCTAACTGCACAGTGTCACAACTAAATTGACGCCTCACAAATCAATCTGAGCATAGCTGACACTTTCTGGGGCTTCACCTGTTTGGCCAAATAGCATGATAGTGCCAGCCATGTCTTCAGGGCTAAAAATGATAGGTCAAACATTTATTACATGCACTTGCCGCATGTAATAAACTTTTTTACCCTTATTCATATTTCATATCGCGATGATGATGAAATCTTGATGTATCGTTCAGCCCTACTTTCAGCTTTGATGATGCCTTTCCAGATTTGTAAGCTGACCATGCCACACGCACTCATGCAACCCCATACCATCAGAGATGCAGGCTTCTGAACTGAGCGCTGATAAAACTTGGGTTGTCCTTGTTCTCTTTAGTCCAGATGACATGGCATCCCAATATTCCAAAAAGAACTTCAAATTTTGATTCGTCTGACCACAGAACAGTTTTCCACTTTGCCACAGTCAATTTTAAATGAGCCTTGGCCCAGAGAAAACGCCTGCGCTTCTGGATCATGTTTAGATATGGCTTATTTTTTGACCTATAGAGTTGTAGCTGGCAATGGTATGGTGCATTGTGTTCACTGACAATGTTTTCTGGAAGTATTCCTTAGCCCATGTTCTAATTTCCATGCAGTGCCTTCTAAGGGCCCGAAGATCATGGGCATCCAGTATGGTTTTCCGGCCTTGACCCTTACGTACAGATTCTTAGAATCTTTGGATGATATTATGCACTGTAGATGATGATAACTTCAAACTCTTTGCAATTTTTCTCTGAGAAACTCCTTTCTGATATTGCTGATATTGGGAAATGGTGGTCCTCTGCCCATCTTGACTTCTGAGAGACACTAGGGTGACCATATTAGCCATTTTCCTAGGACGCGTCCTTGCCAGGATTTTTATACTGCCTACAAAATATCCAGATTTTGGCTGTTGTAGACCGATCATTGTAAGACATTCATAAGAGCTATAGAGAGCAGAGCAGACAGCTCCTTATGCATTAAAATCACTCTCTTGGTACTTTTATGTCATACGATGATCAGTGCTTAGCGACGCTTCAAGTTGTCACGGTTTTACGCTGCCTGAAGGAATACGGAGCCGAGGATAGATGAAATAAGGCTTTTAATATATACCATTCATGGAGCACAGCGATAGACACACGTAAGTGAGTGAGTTAGTCACAAGTGATGATACCCGACAAAACCGAACTGAAAGGACAAGGCTTATGTACAAAGGATAATTGGGGAAACACAGGTGGATGGCATGACTAAATTAACAGGGACATGGAACACATGAGGAATAGAATAGACACACCTGGGAACTAATCAAACCAAACACGGAAAGACACAAACTGGGTCACGGGCAAAAACACACTAAATGAGTCCAGGTGTGACAGTACTCCCCCCTCCCGGTAGGTGCGTCCTCGCACCGTAGAAACAACAGAGGGAGGCGTGGGCGGGAACTTGGGAGGAGGTTCCGGTGGAGGACGGACTCCCAGGAGGGGGCCAGCAGACAGGGACCAAGGAGGAAGGAGCCAGGGAGGAGACAGGAGCAGGAGGAGCCAGATGGTCCACCAGAGACCAGCCAGGACGGAGATCCAAGGTGGAGTCGACGGCGGGAGGAGCCATGGTGAAGGAGGGGTCAACGACACCAGGGGGCCGACAGGCGGAGACTGCACCGGTGGGTGAGGAGCCCAAGATGGAGCAGCACAGCCGCAGAGCCAGGGTGACCTCGAGGATCCGGAGGGCCTAGGTGGAGCAGAAGGCTCAGGCGACCAAGGCGGAGGCGGGGTCCTGGCAGACCGCTGTGGAGCCGGAGCGACCGAGGATGGAGGCGGAACCGGAGGGAAGGAGGAGCCTGACAAAGCCGGAGGGATGGAGTGACGAGGTGGAACCAGAGGAGAGGAGTCCCGAGGCGGCGGATGGTCGACGACTGACCAAGGTGGAGCCGGAGGGACGAGGGAGCCCAGTGGAGCAGGTGGGATGACAGGCCACGGTGGAGACGAGGGAGCTAAGAGCCAAGGCGGAGCCGCTGGGTCGAAGGACCGAGGAGGAGTCCAGGGCTCGGAGGCTGGAAGCGGAGACAGGGCCTTAACACGCCAAGGCGGAGCTGGAGACTGGCAGTCCAGCGGCGAACCATCGCGCCCCGATGGCGCGGACTGAGGGTGAGCTGCGGGACTGACTGGCACCAGCAGGGATGACGAGGAACTGGCTGGTCTAGGAGGAGGAGAGAGGAGAAGGATGGGAGGAAGGACAGGAGGATCAGGGCTGGACGGAACCAGCGGAAGTGGAGCAGAGGGACCAGCAGGTTTGGGAGGAGGTGGGAGAGGGAGGCTGGGAGGGAATACAGGAGACACAGAAGATTCAGGGCTGGGTGGAACCAGCGGAGACACAGATGATTCAGGGCTGGGCGGAACCAGCGGTGAAACAGAAAAATCATGGCTGGGCGGAACCAGCGGAGACACAGAAAATTCATGGCTGGGCGGAACCAGCGGAGACACAGAAGATTCAGAGCTGGGCGGAACCAGCGGAGACACAGAAGATTCAGAGCTGGGCGGAACCAGCGGCGACACAGAAGATTCAGAGCTGGGCGGAACCAGCGGAGACACAGGAAACTCAGGGCTGGGCGGAACCAGCGGAGACACAGAAGATTCAGAGCTGGGCGGAACCAGCGGAGACACAGAAGATTCAGAGCTGGGCGGAACCAGCGGAGACACAGGAAACTCAGGGCTGGGCGGAACCAGCGGAGAAACAGAAAACTCAGGGCTGGGCGGAACCAGCGGAGAAACAGAAAACTCAGGGCTGGGCGGAACCAGCGGAGAAACAGAAAATTCATGGCTGGATGGAACCAGCGGAAATGGAGCAGAGGAAATGACTGGATGAGGTAGGAGTGGGAGACTGAGAGGGTATACAGGGGAGTCAGGGCTGGACGGACCCAGCGGGGAAACAGGAAAATTAGGGATTACCTCCATAGACCAGTCCATCAGATCCAGAATTTGCTCCATATGACTTTCAGAGACTGTATACGGCTCACCCTCAGTCGCAGGAGTGTGGGCAGGGCTTTCCTCCACGCCCTCGATCTCCACGAGGACTCCCACGATGCACGGTGTTGCCGGCTCACACACCTGGTCAGTCGCGCTCTCGAGATCCTGTTCCCTGTCAGTGGATGGCTCGGGCTCTGCGGCTGCGGTGGGCTCTGGCTCCGTGCGGCGTGATGGTGGCTGGCTGGTCTCTGGGTCGGGAGTGGGGCTGGCGAGGTCCTCTATGGGGCAGATGGTGAAAGATGAGCCATTTCTTGCCAGAGTCCACTCCACGAATGCGGCGAAATCCCCCCGAGGACCATCTTCGGACGGCAACGCTCTGCACTTGGAGTTCAGGCTGGTGTTGTAGAAGGTGCAGAGCGCGTCGTCCGGGTAGCTGGTGGCATTAGCTAACAGAAGAAACTGTCTGGTATGGTCCTTGAGAGAACGTCCTTCCTGCTCCAGCATGAGGAGAAGGAATTCGGGGCTATAGAGGGGATCCATCGACATTACGAAACAAAAGGACTGTGAAAAAAACAAAAACAAAACGGAGGGGAAAACACACAGTTTTAAACTTTCTTTTTTTTTTGGTCGGGTCTTGTGTCACGGTTTTACGCTGCCTGAAGGAATACGGAGCCGAGGATAGATGAAATAAGGCTTTTAATATATACCATTCATGGAGCACAGCGATAGACACACGTAAGTGAGTGAGTCAGTCACAAGTGATGATACCCGACAAAACCGAACTGAAAGGACAAGGCTTATGTACAAAGGATAATTGGGGAAACACAGGTGGATGGCATGACTAAATTAACAGGGACATGGAACACATGAGGAATAGAATAGACACACCTGGGAACTAATCAAACCAAACACGGAAAGACACAAACTGGGTCACGGGCAAAAACACACTAAATGAGTCCAGGTGTGACACAAGTTGAATGAACGAACAAACACCTAACATGTACATGTATTTGCATTGCTTTGATCGTTCTCTGTAGATCTCACCTTCTCACACGCCACGATTGGTTGATTATGTACCATACCTGCATGTTATTGGTCAAACTACTTTGGATGTTTTAGGCAATATAGAAATCCTGGCAAGGACGCGTCCTGGGAAAATGTCTCATATGGTCACCCTAAGAGACACTGCCACTCTGAGAGGTTCTTTTTATACCAAATCATGTTGCCAATTGTCCTAATAAGTTGCAAATTGGTCCTCCAGCTGTTCCTTATATGTATATTTAACTTTTCCGGCCTCTTATTGCTACCTGTTCCAACTTTTTTGGAATGTGTAGCTCTCATGAAACCCAAAATTAGATAATATTTGGCATGACATTTCAAAATAACTAGTTTTTAACATTTGATATGTTATCTATATTCTATTGTGAATAAAATGTACGTTTATGAGGTTTGTAAACTATACCATTCCTTTTTTACTCACAATTTGTACAGTGTCCCAACTTTTTTCGGAATCAGGTTTGTAACTATGGATTTTGAGTCGCAGATCTGATCACTGAAACACTTCCAGGTGTATGCTCTGCCTTTCCTCCATCAGTTCCAGAAGAATTGCAGCCTCGCTAGTCACTACCTTCGGTACCATCGCTAATTAAACTATTAAAGAAAACCAAGTACCGGCAGAAATTTTAAATGTAAAAACAGACTTGGTACCAAAGTATCAATGCTATTGATATCCTTAAAGCTGAGAACAGAGAAAAAGTGCACGCGAATCCCGATTCGACTTCTCTTTGATATGAATTGTCTGAAATTCTTTGAATGATTAAATTGGCAAGACAAACGCTTCCAAATGATAAACGTTCACTGTATGATGGCTAAATCTAACAGTTAATCTGCGAATCACATGCGTGCTAAGCCATGTGGACTGGTCCGTACGGATCATCTACGATCCATTACACCACCACCAAATAATATTAGAGGTCATTCTATCATTTAAAAAATTAAGTCATAAATTACTCACCTTTAGTGTTGTTCTATTGCCTATATTGTACATTTTATTTTATGAACTACAGAAGGAGAATTTTTTTTTTAAAATGTGCTGCTCATGCTCATCTACATAATGTCAATGAATATGGGCCTGAATCAAACCTTTTAAAGGGGACATCAGATGCCCATTTTCCACAAGTTGGTATGATTATTTAGGGTCTTCATGAAATGTGTGCAAAATACTTTGATTTAATTTCCTCAATGGTCATGTAAAACAGCACCCTTTTTATCCTGTAAAAAACTATTCTGTTCACAACGACTCATTTCGGCGCATGTTTTTTTTTTTTTTTAAATCATAATGAGCTACTGCTCACCCTGCCCCTCTCTTCCATTTATTTATTTATCTCGTGTGTGTGTGTGTGTGTGTGATGGAACTATGATGTTGCTTTGTAGGCAAAACCCCAAAAGCGAGTTAGCAGTTTAGCACTTCCAGTTTCATCGTCAATGGGTTTATTGATTGGGAGTTTGATTTAATCCCTTAAAATATGGTCTGTGGTTTACACAAGCTCAAGATAATTTGCCATTTGATTATATGACAGTTGCACCCCACAATAATGATTTTTTACTGTTATGTTTCTTTAAAAAGACGGTTTCTAACAAGTTGCTAAATGGGACTATAGGCATTGTCGGATACATTAAATGTCATCATGCTGAATAGTTTTTCAATATATAGTTTTTAATGCAGGATGCTATTCACTGCCATTTAAATAACACCAACGTGAGTAATTTATAACTTAATTTTCATTTTAAGGTGAACTACCCCTTTAAGTCTTAACGTCAGGCATCATTGCAGAAGGGTTGGATTTAAGGTAAAAAAAAAAGCAACAAAAAAAAAAACAAATCCTTACTATACCTTTTTAAGGTGGATACCTTTTTCCTGAACGTGGAAGTCTTGCCCGCCTCATAACAGAATGATACTTCACGTTTACAGTCAACGTGTTTTGTCAAATTAACATTATATGAGCTGATGATATAATGTTAATCCTATGAAAATGGTTGTAAAAATACATGGCACCATATTTTTTTTCATTTCACAATATCACAATGAATTTTATTTTTATTTTTATTTTATTATTTATTCATTTATTTATTATTTTTTTCAGTAACTTGCCTGTCATAGAAAAATGAGTGAGATGACATGAAGCAGTGCAGGTTAGCTACACTGAAAACATGAGGGCACGTCTTAGAGACAGCTTCTCTTGTCATTGTTTATGCAAGGCATAAAGGGCTGAACAAAGACATATTTGCTGGTGCACAAAAAATGTATTTACAGGAATTGCTTAAGTTTATTTTGTTACTGTGGTAACCAACAACAACACTGCTTTAGCCTGCACACATTTTCATATTTAGTCGTAATGAAAAAGTTTAATTCAGTCAATATTTTCACCCCATTTTAACATGGATTTCAGTGGAGACTGTAACACGACAGCATCCAAATTTATGTTAAAATCCATCATGGAATCGCTCATCGATTACTCAGGAAAAAGGTGGATAAGAGGAGAAGAAAAGAAATGACACCCACAGCAGACCACAATGTGATATCTTTGTCTGTGTAGTATTTTTTCTGAGTGCAACAGATTGGTACTGAATTACGACACATTACAACCATCCCTCTTCAAAACACCTTTATGGCACAGTTCGACAAATATGTTCTCACTGCTGTTCTCCTGTTCTTTCTGGGCAGAAAATGGTAAAATACTTTGGGATATTACAGGAGGTATTTATACATGTATTAAGAACCTTTTGTTTCCCACAGGTATTATTACTTAATATAATGGTATCAAATACACTGTCCAGCCAAAAAAAAATCTCTATTTGAATTTAAATGGGCAAATACTTAGATTAGATTTCACCCAAATAAGATTAGTTCACCCAAAAATTCTGTTATTAATGACTTACACTCATGTCTTTCCAAACCCATAAGACCTTTGTTCATTTTAGTCACAGTGGCTAAATTAATAAATTACCAGACGCCAACTGATTAAAATTTTCCACCAACGTTAAATAGTAATGACTTTATGAATTTCTTTACTGATAAAATAGATAACATTAGAAAAAGAGTTGTTACCTGTAGCCGAAGAACCGCTTCTCAATATCATTAACTCGTCGTTATCTTTAGGTCACGTCCCAAAACCATTCAAGCTGGCGGTTATCAAGCCTCTTATTAAGAAACCAAAACTAGATCCTAGTGTACTGGCAAATTATAGGCCTATTTCAAATCTTCCATTTATATCTAAAATTTTAGAAAAAGTTGTGTCTGCTCAATTGAGCACCATCCTGCATAAAAATGATCTGTATGAAGAATTTCAGTCAGGTTTCAGGCCCCACCATAGCACAGAAACTACACTTGCATCTCATTTCTAGTCTTACTTGATCTTAGTGCTGCGTTCGACACCATAGATCATGACATTCTCATAGATCGATTACAAAACTATGCAGGTATGCAAGGGCAGGCTCTAAGATGGTTTAGATCCTATACCATTTTGTTTACTTAAATGGGGTGTCATCTTAGTTATCATCAGTAAAATATGGAGTGCCACAATGTTCCGTCCTAGGTCCCCTTCTATTTTCAATGTACATGTTGCCCCTTGTTAATATTATTAGAAAATACAGAATTAACTTCCACTGTTATGCTGATGACACTCAGCTATGTATCTCAACGAGACCAGATGAAACTTCTCAATTATCTAAGCTAACATAGTGTGTTAAAAATGTAAAAGATTGCATGACAAATAATTTTCCCCAATTAAATTCGGATAAGACAGGGATATTAATTATTGGACCAAAAAAACACTACACAGAATCTTGTAGATTACAATCTGCAACTAGACGGATGTACTGTTACTTCCTCTACAGTCAGAAATCTGGGTGTTATATTAGACAGCAATTTGTCTTTTGAAAATCATATTTCCAATGTTACAAAAACTGCATTCTTCCATCTTAGAAACATTGCCAAGCAACGAAACATGTTATCTGTTTCTGATGCAGAAAAGCTAGTTCATGCATTTATGGCCTCTAGACTGGACTATTGTAATGCACTTCTGGTTGTCCTGTTTCGTCAATAAACAAGCTACAGGTAGTCCAAAATGCAGCAGCTAGAGTCCTTACAAGGTCAAGAAAATATGATCATATTACCCCAATTTTACAATCTCTGCACTGGCTACCTATTAAGTTCCCTATCAGTTACAAATTATCATTACTTACCTATAAGGCCCTAAATGGTTTAGCTCCTGTGTACCTAACTAGCCTTCTACTACGCTACAACCCATCATGCACCCTAAGGTCACAAAACGCTGGACTTTTGGTAGTTCCTAGGATAGCAAAGTCCACTAAAGGAGGTAGAGCTTTCTCACATTTGGCTCCCAAACTCTGGAATAGCCTTCCTGATAATGTTCGGGGTTCAGACACACTCTCTCTGTTTAAATCTAGATTAAAAACGCATCTCTTTCGCCAAGCATTCAAATAATGTATCTCTTAAATTGTGAGTGTAGTTGCATCTGATCAAATGTCCATTTTTATTCATTAGCTTGGGTTAAACTAATTTTACTTTGTTGGACCAGCAGCTATGCTTATGATGTCTCTATTTTGTTTCTATGTTTTGCCAAGGGATGTAACTAGGATTTACACAAGCTCCAGTCTGGATCCAGAACACCTGAGAAGAGATGATGCTGACCCTCAGAGGACCTCAGATGATGCTAACCCTGAATCAACAAACAGAATTAACAATTATCGCTACATGTGTGACTGCATCATATAATAATTATTAATTAATAATATTAATAATGTTCATTGTCTAGCTGACTACGTCTTGTATTATTTTTTTCTAAAAATCCTGTCAAACGTGCACAAACTGACAGTCACCACCATAAGCTACTACTCTTTATTATTGTAGAAACATAATTTTCTGTAAAGTTGCTTTGTAATGATTTGTATTGTAAAAAGCGCTACACAAATAAACTTGAATTGAATTGAATTGAATTTTCCTAGACGTTTCTGACCTGACATATACAACAATGTAACTGGCCTAGAAATGTATTCAGGATGTCTGTGATACAGATTATGTGGCATCAGTGGTTCAA
>NC_068375.1:2599198-2634018 GCF_023724105.1 Carassius gibelio | reverse complement strand
GAAACCCACTACAAGGATATAATTCCATATATAAGTCCACATGTGTTAATTCATAGTTTTGATGCCTTCAGTGTGAATCTACAATTTTCATAGTCAGAAAAATTAAGAAAACTCTTTGAATGAGAAGGTGTGTCCAAACTTTTGGTCTGTACTGTATATGCACCTAAATTTTGCCTATATGTGGCATATACGCATATATGCAGCATATATGCAGTATATATATATATATATATATATATATATATATATATATATATATATATATATATATATATATATATATATATATATATTATATTAGGGCCGGGACTCGATTAAAAAAATTAATCTAATTAATTAGAGGCTTTGTAATTAATTAATCGAAATTAATCGCATTTTAATCGCATATAAATATTTGACCTGAGAACAGTGAGAAGTAATTTTTTTTCACATGGATTTATAGTATAACATTGAATAATGACTGAATACATAAGCTTAAGCAACAAAATATTGTTTATTTTTGTTCAACCAAGTCTAGCAGACCAGTGCAATTTTTGCCATGAAGTGTACAGTGTAGCAATAGCATTTTTAGAAACAATTTAGAAATAGCACATTTCAGAAATTCTGGAAGCTTATAGGTGCTGGAACCTTCTGTAAAGTGTTTTTTTTTTTTTTTTAAGTAAAACACAATACTGTCAATTACATTCAGAACATTGGAAACACTGACTATTAGAAATCTCTCTGTTGCTTCAGAGGCCATAACATACTAAGTCCAACTCTCAACAACCTTGGCCAAAACAATAAAGAGTTCAACATAAACTGTTGCACCAACAAAATAATACATAGTTCAACATAAAGTGTAAAGTCCACGCTAGCTGCTATATGTTTTGCGTTTAGGTGATACTTGAGGCTCGATGTGCTGCTGCGGTGATATGCGAACGCTAGTTGGTGCTCCAGTATAATCGGTCCCGCCGAAACTCATCCAGTGAGAAACGTTCCGCGGTGCAAAAATAAGTTATTAAAAATGCGGGAATTTTTTTTTCTGTGATTAATTAATCTTAGTTAACGCGTTATTTTTTTGTGTAATTAATTAATCTCAACTAACGTGTTAAAGTCCCGGCCCTAATATATATATATATATATATATATATATATATATATATATATATATATATATATATATATATATATATTAGGGGTGTAACAGTTCACAAAATTCACGGTTCGGTTCGATACGATACACTGATGTCACGGTTTGGTTTCGGTACGTTTTAGATACAGCAAAAATGTAAAAACATCTCAACTTTTCAGAATGCCGCAAGCGCACCGCGGGTCATGTGACAAGAACTAACCAATCAGCTTCATCTTTTCCTGTAACAACGTTGAAAGCTCAGCCAAGATGAAGGAACAGCTGATCATAGTTGTATATGGATTGCAATTTTGAAATAAATTTAGTAGCAGAGCTAGCCTACTGCAAGCGATTTTTAGAGCTGCAAATCCATTTATCCTTCGCTGAAATTTCTACATGTTCATGGAAAGACCAAGTCATTGTTGCTTAGCAAAGGCAGATGCCTCAGGGGTGCTTCTGCCCGAGCGCTTTGGAAAGGAGGAGAAAGACGCACCTAGCGTTTTCCATGCGTTTTTAGGCGTGATATGTGAACGCTCGCTCACTCAGCACGCACTGAAGGATCATTGCGAAATGTCTAATGCATTTAACAGACCAGAAATAGAAGAACATCCAATAACCAACAGGTCTGTTTGGGTGCCCTTTGGATTCCCTGTAAGCTATAATGGTGATGATAGAATGAATGGTAAATAGTAAGGTCTCATATCCGCGGCTATAACATACATGTAATGTAAATGTAGCCTACCAATCGCTGCGGTGATGTCTTTTAGTTTTGCTATATATATATATATATATATATATATATATATATATATATATATATATATTATATATATATATATATATGGTGTCTGAATAATTTTTGGTTTGACTGTTAAAACTACAAAGTAGTCAAGAGCAGTGAGTGATTTTCTTTCTTTCATTTTCTTTGATTAACATTACAGCAGCCAGTAGCTAAATTAGGCACGGTCACTTTAAGAGATGATGAACGCATCCAATATGATACACATCCCATTTTTTTCCTCAACTGTTTACTTTCTCTTAAGAAATAACAGACAGTTTTTCCGAGCATAATTTCCAAGGTGGATATTTTGACATATTTCGTATGTATTTGTCGGCAATAGAGCAAAAATAAGCAAATTCGATGTTCAAGTGTTTTGATCAAAACACTTGAAAACGCTTTTTTTTAGCGTCTCGAGGCGCCTTTCTCTGCGTGAGCCCTGAACACCAGAACACCGCGAGTATTGAATTGACTCTTTCGCATCTTTTTGTTTGTTCAAACTGCGATTTGTATTTGGACTTTGAGGAGAACTTCGCAGAAGAGAGCTAGGTTCAGTGTCGTTGCCCGATATGAGGCTCTCTCTCTCTTGCGCGCGCACCTAACACGGCACGCGCTACTCTGTTCAGCTTTTCCGTGTCTTGTGTTTTGGATGCTTTAATTTTTAAATCGACAAGCGGTACGGCTTAATAACACGTGAAAAAGATTAGCTTTCGTGACGACGCGCAGCAGTGGCCCGTCAACTGTCCTGAGCATCTTTTTAGGCTGGCCTCAGCCAGTCGGTTATATAAAATATCAAGGTGAAAGTCATCATAGCTTGGTTAGTATAGACCCAGCTCCCAACCCAACTTTGAGAATAGATTAACGGTGATATTTCTTTTATCGCCCGATAAGAACATGGTTACTGTAGTTAAACCATGGTAACCACAAATTAACCATGGTTTTGCTATATTAACCATAGTTTAACCATGGTATTTGTAGTAAATCTGTGGTTTTACAAATGTCAGTCAATACGCCAAAAAAACATGGGTTACTACAGTTTTACTATAATAAATCCATGGTTATTTTTCGTAAGGGATACACTGGATATAGGTTTCATATATGCACATATACCCACATATAGGTTATTTCCATGTGGGTTGTTCATGCCTTTATCACCAGCAGACCATTGTAATGGGCTCCTCACCGGCCTTTCCAAAAAGAAAATTAGACAGCTACAGCTTATCCAGAACGCTGCTGCCAGGATTCTGACTAGATCCAGAAAATCTGAGCATATCACACCAGTCCTCAGGTCCTTACAATGGCTTCCAGTTACATTTAGGATTTATTTTAAAGTACTTTTACTCATCTATAAATCACTCAATGACCAAGGATTGAAATAGATTGCAGATATGTTCACTGAATATAAACCTAACAGAGCACTCAGATCATTAGGATCGAGTCAGTTAGAAATACCAAGGATTCACACAAAACAAGGGAAGTCCACCTTTAGTTACTATGCCGCTCGCAGTTGGAATCAGCTTCCAGAAGAGCTCAGATGTGCTAAAACACTACTCAAATTTAAATCTAGACTCAAAACCCATCTGTTTAGCTGTGCATTCATTGAATGAGCACTGTGTGATGTCCGAACCAATTGCACTGTATTTTATGTAAAATTATTTTCTATTTTTAACGGTTTTAAATTCATTTTTTAAAAAGTTGATTTTTAAATAATTTCCAAAGTTTTTAAATTGCTTATTTTTATTTTACTTTATTTTACGTTAAGCACTTTGAATTACCATTGTGTACGAAATGTGCATTATAACTAAACTTGCCTTGCCACAAAGAAAAGAAAATCATACCGTTTCAAGTTAAAACAAAAGTCAGTGAAGAGTCAAAAAAGTTAGTTACAAATAATTGATTTGTAGAATAATGTTGTACAGAAGATAGGAAATAATACAAATTCACTAATAATGACCAAATAAGGGTCCTTTACCACCCCCATTAATAATAAAATGTAGTTGTTGGGAATGCTCTAAAGATTCCAATAAAAAGATATTTGTCCTGAGGCTTGATATTAACGCCTGAACAGAAATGCTGTTGCCCAGACATTCTTCTACACTTTTAAAGGTCACCCAGCCAAGTGGAAGGCTGATTCTTAAGAAAAGGTCAGATATGCTGGCTGTCTGTTGAAAACCTAATGCAAGTCCTTGTAAACAATTGCATGTCTGGCCATCTGTTAAACCACATATCATCTTGTTTTATTTCTTACAGTACACACAGTGCATTGCTCCGTCTTGGTACCTTAACCCAGGGCGGTAGCTGGGGTTAGAGGGGCCCTGGTGCAGGTTGTACAGTGGGCCCTGTTTGAAATGGTTTAATATTTACTGTATGTTCGATATATTTCTTTCTTTGTGCTATTTACACAATGTTTCCTTTTAAGTTTGTAGGTGTCCTGAAACTAATTTAAAATAGCACTGCATAGTCTTCACTGTAAAATAAAATATACAGTCAAACCAAAATGTATTCAGACACCTTCAACATTTCTCACATTATCACAGTTTATTTGTTATAGTTTAGAAAATGGTAATAAAATATGGCAAGAACTCAGAGTTAAACTGTGTCAGAACAAATTTATCTTGATAATGTCAGATAACTTTGATAGAAAATATGTAATGGAATCAACCAAAACTTCAGACAACTGTCAGTATGACAATATTTACACAACTATCCATACTTTGTTGAACAATTATCAAGCAATGCTTTGTTTTGTTTAGTCTGTGGTGTGAAAAGGTTGAATTAGCAATTAAAGAAATAAACAATTAAGCAAAACATGGTCAGGTCCCTAATTTAATATATATATATATATATATATATATATATATATATATATATATATATATATATATATATATATATATATATATATATATATATATATATTATAAATTATAAATTTCACTGGTAATATACAGTATGGATATTTTTGGGGTATAATGTTTCACAGTTCACTGTATTTTGCTATACTCACTTACATAAATGAACTAGTGTCCTGCACCCACCAGTAAAACAATATAATCAATTATATCTGATTTTTAGTTTAACTGTGGATAAATTCTTGTTAAAACTACAAAGTAATTCAGTCAAGACCAGTGAGTGATTTACTTTCATTTTCATACATTAAAGACACTGACAGCAGATTTAGTAAATTAGGCGCGGCCACTTTAAGAGACATTATAATGGTACACATCCGATTTCTTTCTCAACTCAAATGTTCATTAAACAAGTATCCAGCATTAATTAAGCAGATGTTTTAAAAGCCCACTTAAAAGGCCTGGTAAATACTAAACCTTTTTCATTGTTTTGATAAATTCAGGACAAAAATTTGTTCAGTTGCATTCACACTGTACATTTTCATGACCACATTATCACTCACATGGTGCACCTGATTCGTTATGTTCACATCAGGAGCCAATGAGCTTGCTGCTCAAAATTAAAATATTAGGTTAGTCATTACTGTAGCAGTTCCGGCATGCTTCAGTAACCCACCACCTTCCTTCAGCTCCACCTGTATAGACCTGCTACATTATGTTAAATACAGGTGCTTCTCAATGAATTAGAATGCCGTAAAAAAAGGTTATTTTGTTTCAGTAATTCAACTCAAATTGTGAAACATAATACATTTCAATGCACTCAGACTGAAGTAATTTAAGTCTTTGGTTCTTTAAATTGTGATGATTTGACTCACATTTAACAAAACTCCACCAATTCACTATCTCAACAAATTAGAATATGGTGACACGCCAATGAACCAATCAATTCAAAACACCTGCAAAGGTTTCCTGAGCCTTCAAAATGGTCTCTCAGTTTGGTTCACTAGGGGAAGACTGCTGATCTGACAGTTTTCCAGAAGACAATCATTGACACCCTTCACAAGGAGCCACTAATTTTCATTGCCAAAGAAGCTGTCTGTTCTCAGAGTGCTGTTTCCAAGCATGTTAACAGAAAATTGAGTTCAAGGAAAAGCTGTGAAAAAAAAAAAACAATTGTGAAGAATTTGAGTGAAATACACAAGGAATGGACTGAGGCTGGGGTCAAGGCATCAAAAGTCACCACACACAGACGTGTCAAGGAATTTGGATACAGTTGTCGTATTCCTCTTGTTAAGCCACTCCTGAGGCGTCTTACCTGGGGTGAGGAGAAGAAGAACTGAACTGTTGCCCAGTGGTCCAAAGTCCTCTTTTCAAATGAGAGCAATTTTTTATTTCATTTGGAAAACCAAGGTCCTAGAGTCTGGAGGAAGGTTGGATAAGCTCATAGTCCAAGTTGCTTGAAGTCCAGTGTTAAGTGTCCACAGTCTGTGGTGATTTGGGGTGCAATAACATCTGCTGGTGTTGGTCCATTGTGCTTTTTTGGAAACCAAAGTCACTGCACCAGTTTACCAAGAAATTTTGGAGCACTTCATGCTTCGTTCTCCTGACCAGCTTTTTGTAAATGCTGATTTCATTTTCCAGCAGGATTTGGCATCTGCCCCAACCTGCCAAAAGCACCAAAAGTTGGTTAAATGACCATGGTGTTGGTGTGCTTGACTGGCCAGCAAACTCACCAGACCTGAACCCCATGAAGAATCTAAGGGGTTTTGTCAAGAGGAAAATGAGAAACGAGGCCAGACAATGCAGATGAGCTGAAGGCCACTGTTAAAGAAATCACCTCCATGCCATGCCGAATTGAGGCAGTAATTAAAGCAAAAGGAGCACCTACCAAATATTGAGTACATGAACATACTTTCCAGAAGGCCAACAATTCACAAAAATTTTTTGTTGTTTTTATCATCACAATAAAAAGAACCAAAGACTTGAACTACTTCAGTCTTTGTGCACTGAATATATTTAATTCACAAGTTTCACAATTTGAGTTGAATTACTGAAATAAATGAATTTTTTCACAACATTCTAGTTAATTGAGAAGAACCTGTATATGGGTTTTATGTGACGTTATATGTGCAGCAGCAGTATTTCTTACGTCTCTGTAAGTCTTGGTATTGCTTTGTCACCGCAGCAGCAGAGCAACAGATCTATTCCGTGTTTCATCTAAAACCAAACATTTACATTTAATCATTTAGCAGATGCTTTTATCCAAAGCGACTTACAAATGAGAACAATAGAAGCAATCATACCAACAAGAGAACAACAACAGTATACAAGTGCCATGACAAGTCTCAGTCTAGCACAGAACCCATAGCCATTCTCAGCCTGAACCAGATCATATTTCGCAGCTCTGCAGTGAGGAAATTGAGAGCAGGCCACCTCCAGAATCTCTTCTTCTTCTTTTTCTCTTCTCTCCCTAACTCCTGGAAGTGGTGTTAGTGAGGAAGGCAGAGGTGTTCATCCTCTTTTTCTGTGTGTTACCTAATGCTCCAGGATATTCAAGTGGACAGTTTTTTATGCACAATCATTTGAATGAGGTGTTACCAAGGTCTCTGACTACTGCAAACATTATGATAGACCTATAGAAGAAAAAAAAATAGTTAAAAAAAAAAAAGAAAAAAGGAAAGGAAAATAATTGGGGGAAAACTATATTTGAAGGTACTTTATGATATGTTGTTATACGGCAATAGCATGCAATAGTTGAGCTAACTTACAATAAGTGTAAGTTTATTTATAGTTAATATTTAATTTAGAAATATTGTTTGCGCTGATTCAGTTGGTGTTTTAACACAGTACTTATATTTGACACCCTATATTTACTTTCCAACATCTTGTGCTTTTATTCATTCCATTCTTTTTTGCTGAATAATGATTTATATTTTTTTTGTATTTCATTACATTTTTCATGACTATTATTTAAATTCCAAATTCATACAGTTAAAACAAATATAATACTGTATATCATGTATCATAAAACATTGCATTTCAAGAAATTTTAGCATTAGAGGACGACTATGAACATGACATGGACTGGTCCTTGTTTTTTACTGACGTTTTTGCAAGAGATGGCGGTCTGTCAGAAATCTTGCACAGAAGAAAAAAAAAAAAAAAAAAAAAAAACGCATGGCATGTGACTTATATAAAGCACATCATTGGCTAAACTAAGGTCTCCTCTGTCCAAAGAAAAAAAAAAGTTCCCTTAGAGTGGCAAGGAATTGAAACCAAAATGTATGTTGCCATATGGCCACACCATGCGGTATAGGGTTAAAAATACCTTACACCACAGATAGTAAAAAAGAAAACTGCAGTGATTTATCCATGATGTTACCAGGCCATGAATGAACAAAAAATAAATAAATAAATTGTAAGAGTAATATGAGAGCTGAAAGAAAGCAAACTAATGAGTAAGACACACAGGAGAGTGACGGACAGAGATTAAGGGTGTATTCACACTTGTCTTGTTTGTTTCGATTGAATCAAGTTCGCTTCTCCCCTTGTTGTGGACCTTTTGGGGAGGTGGGACTACAGCAATCACACTCAGGTGTGGACCAAACAACCGCAATGAGACCCAGCTGAAAAAGTGGTCTCAGTCCAGTTCCAAATGAACTCTGGTATGGTTGAATGGATGAACCAATGAATGGCTCTCAGATCACACGAGTCAATAAAATAAATAATACAGAGCATTTATTAGACACTACAGAGAAAATGAAGAACACTGCATGCAGAACATTACAGAAAAGTATGTTTTATTGAGTAGACAATTTTGCAGTTCTGTAAAAAGTATAGTAATTGCAACGGAGTAAAGTGCAAATATTGTATGCCTAATGTATGTACTACAATAATAGTATTGTGCTGAATATTAAATAATACTGAATGTTTACATATATTCAGCACTTGGATACAGCAAAAATAATGCAGTCCAACTTCAAAGGACAAAAAAGGTCAAATTAAAGCTGCAAGCAGCAATAAGAGGGCCCTTGCCCCCGGGCTCACCGCCACCCAGTGGCCATAGGTAAACAGCAAACATTGGGCAGTATGCTTATAAAATTGTAAAAATTTGTGCCAAATTTTCTCCTGCCAACAGGTGGTGCTATGATTATAACTGAATATTGGCATGTAGATGTGTTCAAGTCAGGACTCTTACCAAACATGTGTAGTTTGTGGCAGATCGGACAATGCATGTTTAAGTTAGTGTAAAACAAGTAATTTCCTATTGCCAGCAGGTGGCGCTATGACTATGAATCAATATTGGCCTTAAGATGAGTTCAGGCCAGGACTCTTATCAAACCTGTGAAGTTTGGGGCAGATGGGACATTGCATGTTTAAGTTTGTTTAAAACAAGTCATCTTCTGTTGCCAGAGCCAGGACTCTCATAAAACATGTTACGTTTGAGGTAGATTGGGCATTGTATGCTTTAGTTACAACAACTTCCTGTTTCATAGTATCAATAGCATGCTTTAGCACTTAGTTAATGTTGCTGGATTGTTTGAGAATATTTCTAGCATGTTTAGCACACAATGGCATATTTTTTTGTGTTGCTAATAGTGCATGACAGTGTAAAACATGTTACTTCCTGTTGCCAGTAGGTGGCGCTATAACTATAACCAAATATGAAGATATCTTTAGGCCAGAACTCTAATCAAACTTGTGAAGTTTGAAGCAGATTGGAAATTGTATGCACAACTTACAGTTATGTTCTGTTTCACTGCATTAATAGCATGCAAGTGTTGCTAGCATGTGTAAGCATGCTTCTGGAATGTTGCCACCCTATTTAAAACTGTTAATGCTTTTTAATATGTTGCTAGGGGTCCATAACAGTGTTAAACATGTTACTTCTTGATGTCAGCAGGTGGCACTACTATTAATAGAATACGGGCATGTAGATGTGTTCAGATCGCTGGTTTGCCAAAACCGCCATAAAACACTAGTAGAAGAAGAAGAAGAAGTTGTGTTCAGAAAAGGACTGAACCGGGAAGATTGGTAATACTGTAATACTGCAGTTTTTGTTACATGTAGAAAAATTCTGTTTTTTAGACACTGCATTATTGCCGTTTTACTGCAATACACCTGAAGTACTATTGAAATACAACCAGTGTTGTGCATTTGGCTATCATTTGAGAGCAGTTGCACCAGTGACACAAAGTTCTACAGATGATGGCGCCAGGAGCAGATTTGGTAGTGCTGTGGGTGGTGTGTGGGGTATTCAGAATAAAGATCATTAAAAAAAAAAAATAATAGTATTGTTTTGCATTAATAAGTTCAGTTACTAAAAATATTTCATGTTAATTTCTTGTTTATTTTTCTTTTGTTTATTGTTTATACAGATCTCATAGTAAAACACTAAACTTGAGTGAAATTGTATTACAAATTTTACTTTTACTTCTACTTTTTATAGCACCTCATTTTATAATGTACCATTATTCTTCTAGCATACGGAACTGACCAATTTCAATGATTATGTGTGATTAAAGAAAAGTTTGTGACTTTTATTACACTTTTAAAAAGTGTCAAATTCTAACAAAATCATTTTTTAATGGTTTTATAGTGATTTTACAATTTCAAAATATAGACAGTCCCTCCAGAAAAATTCGATTATGCGATCGCCTGATTTAATGCATAATCAGCCAAAGGCCGCATATTTATTTTGTCGCTCTTTTGCCGCATAAATTGCCAATTTCAGAAAGCAAAATATGCGGGGCTAGCATGATTTCATAAATTCCTGTATTTTCGTTGCAAAAAACTCATATATATTTATTAGAAAAAAGTTGAAAAATGTTGCGTTTACTTCACACAAGTAAAGCGCCATTTTCCCCCTATTGCCATTGGAACCTTATGAAGTGACGTAAAAACATGATGAGAACATCATCCGCAAACTCCGAGGTGAAACTTGAAGCGTGCAAATCATTCTTATTTGCCAACTAAAATAAGCGCAAAAAACGCGCAAAGCAGTTTCCCGATTTGTTACATGACAGTCGAGCCAAATTATATTGCGAGAACTTGCGAACTTATTGACTTATTAGTCATTCATTTCTACTTTTCCTCTATACAGTCCCTCCAGAAAATTGCGGAATTTCATTGTGATTGTTGCGGACAAAAATCCTTGATTTTGCGGCACGTTTTCTTAAAAAATGCGGGATATTTTTGCAATTTTATGCGATGAAATTGCTTGAACTTGCAAAAACTGTGGTTTGATGAAAGAGAAAAAGTGGTGATTCCCCCAACATCCCCTTCTCACTAGGCTACTAACACTGTTGTAGTTTCATTCAGAAGTTGATGCAACTTTACAGTTGTAAGATTGCACTTTTTTGTTACAGAACAGTACCAAAAACTTGTTGTAACAGTTGTAATTATATTAGTAGTATGTAAAATAATTTACGTTGCAGTAAGAGATTGCATATTAAATATTCTGTGATTTAGTATGCTCGCTTATCATAGAAAGTAATAAGAAATTACTCTTTACATTAAGGTAGTAGCCTAGTGAGAAAAAGCTGTTGGGGGAATCACCTTTTTTTCTCTTTTTCATCAAACCGCAGTTTTTGCAAGTTCACGCAATTTCATTGCATAAAATTGCAAAAATATCCTGCATATTCCATCACAAAACGTGCCGCAAAATCAAGGATTTTTGCCCGTAACAATAACAAAAATAAATCCGCGTTTTTCTGGAGGGACTGTATGGAAAAAAGGGACCATCTTTATATTAAGTGGCCTTAACTACTATGTAGTTAAATTTTAATTATTAATTTGGTTCAATGCACTTATTGTGTACATACATGTTTTTACATTGTACTTATATTTGAAAAATTACATCTGTAATTAATTTCTGTAATTACATGTATACTTACACGTTGACCCATCCCTTACACCTTAACACACCCTTAAACTTACCCATACCACCAAATCTGTCCCTAACCTTACCTGTGTCCCACCTCAATAGCAGCAAAAAAAAGTTGCAATACAATATGAACACAATAAGTGCATTGTATTTATTTTTTGATGTAAGTACATAGTAGTTAAGGCCACTTAATATAAAGTGGGACCAGAAAAAGTATAAATGAATGACTTAGGGGCTGTTCACATATCGTGCCTAAAAACGCGAGGCAAACGCTAGGCACGCCACTTTCTCCTTCCTTCCAAAGTGCTCGGGCAGTTGCGCCCCTGAGGCGTCTGTCTGTTGCTAAGCAACTATGACCCGCTCTCTCCATGAAGACGTGGAAATTTCAGCAAAGGATAAATCGATTTGCAGCACTAAAAATCTCTTGCAGTAGCTCTGCTACTAAATTTATTTAAAAATGGCGATCCATATATAACTATGGTCAGCTGTTCCTTCATCTTGGCTGAGCTTTCAACGCTGTTACGGGAAAGGATGAAGCTGATTGGTTGGTTCTTGTCACATGACCTCGCTAGCGGCATTCTGAAAAGTTGAGATGTTTTTAACTCGATGCGGTGCGAGTTAAACGATGCCCAATTGGCACTAAGGGGCCTAAAGTGTTCCAAGAAAACATTCCCTCCACCATTACACCACCACCACCAGCCTGCACAGTGGTAACAAGGCATGATGGATCCATGTTCTCATTCTGTTTACGACAAATTCTGACTACCATCTGAATGTCTCAACAGAAATCGAGACTCATCAGACCAGGCAAAATTTTTCCAGTCTTCAACTATCCACTTTTTGTGAGCTTGTGCAAATTGTAGCCTCTTTTACCTATTTGTAGTGGAGATGAGTGGTACCCGGTGTACGGTGTACATTTTAGGACATCCTCAGACCTCAGTCATCAAATGAAAAGGCGTCATGCCTCAGACTAAAAGGCTTCAGTCATCGGACAAAACGGCATCGCGTCTCTGACTGAAAAGCTTCAGGTCTCAGGAAAAACGACGTCAGGTGTCAGGTCTCATACAACTAACGTTAGGCATCAGACGAAACAGACTCAGAAAAAAAAGTCATCAGACAAAACGGACTCGGACAAAGTGTCATCAGACGAAAAGGACTCAGACAAAAAGTCATCAAACGAAAAGGACTCAGACAAAAAGTCATCAAACGAAAAGGACTCAGGTGGAGAATCGCGTTGCCCCGCCCCATGTGACGTCACACGCACGCCGTTCACAGGAAGTGGTAATGGTTGATTGATGGCAAAAGGAGGTAAGCAGCGTCTGATATTTTATATTTTAATAGTTTTATTCAAATGTTACACTAATTAAGTTATATAGGGAAGAGAACATGCTTTTCGAGAGTCTTGTGTGCACGTGGTGTTTGTAGTAAAACTGTGGTTATACAAATGGTACGTTAATCATTACACTAAAAAAACTATGTTACTACACTTTTACTATAATAAAACCACAATGCATTATATATAGAAAAACTGTTGTTTCATCTCATAAATAATCATAACAATTATACGTATAAAACTTATACTTATTTAACTTTATAATGGTTTATAAGTCTTATATCGTGACATTATTTATTTAAAATATATACAGTATCTTACTATCTTATTGATATTACAATAAATATTGTTAAAATCAAAAGTGCCATATTACACATTCATCTAATCAGATATTTGATATGTTGGTTGTTTAAGGAAAAATAATATTTTTATTTTCATTATTATTGTTGTAATTATGTATAGTGGTATTTGCCTGCTTTGAGTAAAGTAACAAAACAACAATGCCAAGATATGAGACTTGTATTATATCTAAGGAAAACATTCTATTGTAAGTTAAGTGGATGCATTATATTCATTGGGTATTATAAATCATAATCTTAAATGCTATAACCACAAATATGTAAACATTATAACACATTAAAACTGTTGTTATGATTACTCATGAGATGATATGACATATTACAAAGTTTTTTTTCTAATACATTATTCATTCATTATAATGCCATAAGAATTCTCTTATAATTTGTTTTAAATACGGGCTTCATAGGAAGTGTTACCGTTAAGTTTAATCGATAATGTACTTCTTCACTGATGTTATACAATATCCTTATACAAATGGAAAAAAAATGTTTACAGCATCTAATGCTTTTATCTTGCAGTGAAGCACATCTAAGAAGATGAATAAAATCAAGTGAGCCACAGAGATGGCATCGTCCAAGAGCACAGGCATGTATTTTTCTTTTTTCTGCATTGGTAAGAAAACTATTAACTCAAAGAAAGTATATGTAAACATTTAAACATCATATACTAATAATGAACAAGAGTGCAGATTAAGTAACAAATATATAAATGAAAACCACCCAAGATCAGTAAACGATCTTTAACTATTACTGTATTCATTTTATATTAAGGGAGTTCATCCAGAGGCAGTGAGTGAACTTTGTGTCCTGAAACCAGAATCAGTTGGGAAGAATGGAACCAAGTCTACCCAATTAAAAGGCTTACACAGGTAATTCACAACTCTGTTTGTGTGTGTGTGTGTGTGTGTGCGCACAGCTATAGCTTAATGTCTTCATGACTCATCATTTGTGTTCATTTCTTTAGGTCCCCTTCCAGATGCTGATGTCTTGGCTTCTGGTGCAAAACTACGTCAGATTAATCCCAAGCCTTTGCTGCCGCACATACTTGAGGGCATGTCAAAAGTAGAGTTGTACCTCTTGGCAGTCCACTTTCATACCAGTGTCCCCGTATAGCTGCAGGTGTTCCTGATCTTAATTTCCCCCCACTACCTGTGCTTGGTTTTCAGTTTGGCTGTAATTTTAAATTTGGCCAGACGGACGAGTGCATGATCCATCTGAAACATTCGTTTGGACTAGTGGAGGTAAAAAGCACCTCTGCTAAAAACATTGTTCAGGTTCCATTTATGAAAATTCAAAGAGGACTAGCCAAACTTAAAGAGACCCATAAGTACTACTGGCAGGTACAAGGTCAGACTGCAGTGACTGGTCTACACTGGTGTGACTTTGTGACTGACACACAATCAGATTTCATAATACAGATGATCTGGCGAGATGATGCCTTCATAACATCAATGAAAGTACTGTTATAACGTTTACCTGGATGTGTATCTTTCAGTGGTATGAATGGACCGATTCTGTTCATATTATTGTATGAACCTAAGATTTATTTTTACATTCATAGTAAATATATACTTTATGTAGTTGAGCAGTATGTAGCATATTTTGTAGTAGATCTTTGATAACATATTAGATACATCACAAATTATAACAATAAATACATTGTACTTGCTATTAATTAGATAAATGTACATACCAAGGTGAATACTTTTTGTATGAAATCTTCTGTAATGTATATGATATGCATATTCTTTTACTACTTGCGTATATTTACATTTGATACATTGTGTGATATAACAAAGAAGATTTTTTTTCATGAGTTATTATAAAAATACTTTTCATTGTCAACTATTTCATTGTGTCTGTCAAATTATTTTCAGGGACATTTTATTTAAATAATTTCATTATACAAAATATCCAATTTTACATTACAATAAAAAAAAGGAAAAACACATTTAATGATGGTAGGTATGCATTGCAACTAACTGAAAAGGTAAAAAAATGTAATAAATAAAAAACTACTATCAAATGTTAACACTGTAACACTACTATTGTAATAATATACATTCACTGCTCAAGAAACATTGGTCCCTGATAATAAACCATAAAACAGCAATTATGCCAGATCTGATTAATTCTTCCTGACAAGGTGAGTGGCACAACAGAATCCCAGATGTGTATTTCCTTGACCCTTCGAATCACCCTTTCCACCAGAAGTCTGAGGCGTGCAGTGGCCTGCGTTTTATCACAGTCCTGTTTGCTGAACTGCTTGGCACATTTGAAAGGTGGAATGATCCGTCTAGCACCAACACTGGAGAGCATATATTCAATAGTGAACCCCTTGTCTGCCATAACCACATCTCCACTGCACCACACAGAGCTACCCCAACCAGACCTTTGAATGTGGTAGTGCACTTATAACTTCAGAGTGGAGTTTCAGTGATGTAGGGCTTTCACAGCAGATTTCTGTACAGTCCAGGATGACATGCAGGTTTTGATTGAACGAACAGTAATTCTCTGGCATGGAGGAGCTTATTTGTTGCCTGGAAATCTAAATGGGTAGTGAATCCAGGTAATCGTCCTGCTCAGCATAGCCACGCTTACCCAGAAAATGTCAGCGATAACTTGATTGACTGAAACAAACAAATATATAATTAATTATAAGACAGAACCATTGTTTTTACAAAATCATTTAATTCAACAACTGGTGTTAGACTCATACAGGTATGTTATAATTAGACCAAGATTTCAATCTAATAACTTGAAAGAATTTGCTTTACCAAGACGTAAAGTGACCATGGTTTTATTATAGTAAAAGTGTAGTAACATGTTTTTTTAGTGTAATGATTAACGTACCATTTGTATAACCACAGTTTTACCACAAACACCATGGTTAAACTATGGTGAGTAGCAAAACCATGGTTAATCTGTGGATACCATGATTTAATTTTGTGTGTGTGTGTTTTTTTTTTTTTTATATAGTAAAATCATGTTTTTTTCATAAGGGTAATTTTACTACTTGGCCAAAATAAAAGCTGGCTAGTTGCAATATGGCTAACTAACTTTTTAAACATGCACACAAGACTCTCGAAAAGCATGTTCTCTTCCCTATATAACTTAATTAGTGTAACATTTGAATAAAACTGTTAAAATATAAAATATCAGACGCTGCTTACCTCCTTTTGCCATCAATCAACCATTACCACTTCCTGTGAACGGCGTGCGTGTGACGTCACATGGGGCGGGGCAACGCGATTATCCACCTGAGTCCTTTTCGTTTGATGACTTTTTGTCTGAGTCCGTTTCGTCTGATGACACTTTGTCCGAGTCCGTTTTGTCTGATGACTTTTTTTCTGAGTCTGTTTCGTCTGATGCCTAACGTTAATTGTATGAGACCTGACACCTGACGTCGTTTTTCCTGAGACCTGAAGCTTTTCAGTCAGAGACGCGATGCCGTTTTGTCCGATGACTGAAGCCTTTTAGTCTGAGGCATGACGCCTTTTCATTTGATGACTGAGGTCTGAGGATGTCCTAAAATGTACACCGTACCGGTGGGTTCTTCTGCTGTTGTAGCCCATCCACCTCAAGGTTGTGCGTGTTGTGACTTCACAAATGCTTTGCTGCATACCTCGGCTGTAACGAGTGGTTATTTCAGTCAAAGTTGCTCTTGTATCAGCTTGACCCATTCTCCTCTGACCCCTAGCATCAAAAAGGCATTTCCACCCACAGGACTGCCACATACTGGATGTTTTTTTTTTCCTTTTCACACTATTCTTTGTAAACCCTAGAAATGGTTGTGAGTGAAAATCCCAGTAACTGAGCAGATTGTGAAATACTCAGACCGGCCCGTCTGGCACCAACATCCATGCCACGCTCAAAATTGCTTAAATCACCTTTCTTTCCCATTCTGACATTCAGTTTGGAGTTCAGGAGATTGTCTTGACCAGGACCATACCCTTAAATGCATTTAAGCAACTGCCATGTGATTGGTTGATTGAACACTAGTGACACAACCAATTGTTTTTGGTTGCAAATGGGACTGTTTTAGTCGCAGTCTGGAGCCCTGCTTTATGGAAACAAAAAAGTGCAAAAGTTGAACAGAACAGTGCAACTGTGATGTGTATCGCTGATACATCAACGCTGGTGTGTGCAGATCACGAGCTGATTGCCCTCACCTGTCGCTTGTTCCCATTTTCCCTTATATTCCCTGCTGTGTCTGTCCTTTGCTGTCAATAGATTTCGTGTTGACTCTGTGACAGTACTGTGTGACTGTTTCCTTACCTGTTTTCCACTGTGTTGCTCTGGACGTCTAGATGAGGAGTCTTTCGTTGGCCGCGTGCCCGAGATCCTCTGTCTCGTTTTTCCACATCCCGTTGGGCATTGCACCAGTGGTGGTCTCCACAGCCTGTGTCCGCAGGTGACTGTACAGACTTGTTACACTTGGTACATTGGATTATTTTTGGATTCACGGTTGTACCAAATAAACTGTTTCACTTATCCTCTGCGTTTGAGTCCTCTCTCTTCATGCCCCGACAACATTAAGAAGGTCATTCTTCGATTGGGGTGGCAAATGAGAGGCAGAATTTGTAAAAATGTTTTTTATTTTATTTTATATATATATATATATATATATATATATATATATTAGGGGTGTAACGGTTCACAAAATTCACGGTTCGGTTCGATACGATACACTGATGTCACGGTTCGGTTCGGTTCGGTTCGGTTCGATACGTTTTAGATACAGCAAAATGTAAAAACATCTCAACTTTTCAGAATGCCGCAAGCGCACCGCGGGTCATGTGACAAGAACCAACCAATCAGCTTCATCCTTTCCCGTAACAAGGTTGAGAGCTCAGCCAAGATGAAGGAACAGCTGATCATAGTTGTATATGGATTGCAATTTTGAAATAAATTTAGTAGCAGAGCTACTGCAAGCGATTTTTAGAGCTGCAAATCCATTTATCCTTCGCTGAAATTTCCGCGTCTCATGGAGAGAGCACGTCATTGTTGCTTAGCAAAGACAGACGCCTCATGAGCGCTTCTGCCCGAGCGCTTTGGAAAGGAGGAGAAAGACGTGCTTAGCGTTTTCCACGCGTTTTAGGAGCGATATGTGAACGGCCCCTAAGGCGCTCGCTCACTCAGCACGCGCTGAAGGCTCGTTGCAAAATGTCTAATGCATTTAACAGACCAGAAATATAAGATCCTAAAATAACCAACAGGTCTGGTGTTTGGGTTGGATTCCCTGTAAGCTATAGTGTCTAAATGCTGCAGGGATAGTTTGCTGCGTGCATGTTTCTCCTTTTTTCGTCTTTTCCCAGATAGTACTGACGCATATATCCCAGATATTCCCACTGGTGTTTTTTTTTTTTTTTTTTTTCTTTTTTTTTTTTTGTATTCCCGCTGGTGTACCCTGTCATGTTGCAGATGTGACATACCGTTGTTTTTTTATCCACCACTCTCTTGCCATCACCATTATAGCTTAAAGGGAATCCAAAGTGCACCCAAACACCAGACCTGTTGGTTATTGGGGGATCTTCTCATTTCTAGTCTGTTAAACGCATTGGCTATTTTGCAACGAGCCTTCAGCGCGTACTGAGTGAGCGAGCGCCTGCTGAGTAGCCTAACATAAACATATAAGATGGTGTTTTTTTCTTCTTCGGGAGTGTCAGGGGCGTTGCCTGTTACGTTGTTTGGGTTATTGGGCTACCTTGTTGAACGCATATCATTATATTTCTATCTCTCTCTTTTTTTTTTTTTTCCAAATATAATTAATTACTCCAACGAACCGTTCGGTATACATAATGCGTACCGCGTACCGAACCGAAAGCGTCGTACCGAACGGTTCAATACGAATACGCGTATCGTTACACCCCTAATATATATATATATATATATATATATATATATATATATATATATATATATATATATATATATATATATATATATATAAAATGTATCGCTATCCATTTAAAATTAGTTTAATATGCTATATCCATTAAAATAGTTAATCTATGATTCAAATATTTAGATTTTTAAAGGTCCCCTTCTTCGTGTCCCCATGTTTTAAACTTTAGTTAGTATGTAATGTTGTTGTTAGAGTATAAATAATATATGTAAAATTCTAAAGCTCAAAGTTCAATGCCAAGCGAGATATTTTATTTGACAGAATTCGCCTACAAAAAATGACCCGTTTGGACTACAACCGTTCCTGCAGTAATGACGTCATTAAAACAGTTTTTTGACTAACCTCCGGCCACATGAATTCACAAAAAGGGGGGGGGGGGGTGTGGTCTTGTTGCATGGAGATTAATGGTTACAATTTATGTTTAACTCGGTTCCCGAAAATTATAATCCACATGTAAAACTATGTGCAGCACATTTTGCTGAGGACAGCTTGCTGAGGACAACTTCCTCAGTCTCAATCAGTTTAATGCCAGATTCACAAAAAGATTATTCTTGAAAGATGGAGCAGTTCCCTCTTTGTCTGGAGAAGGCGTTGTTTATGGACCACAACCGGTAAGTGTATTTTATTATTTAAGTTGGTGCCTTTAACAGTTTCTGTAACTTACTACACAAAGGGCAACGCTGTTTAGCTTTGTTAACTAGATGTTAGGGCTGTGCAAAAAAACAAATGCGATTTTCATGCGCATCTCGTTAGTAAAAACGCTCCTGTGATTATACATACGACTCCAGCAGATGCTCCAGCAGATGCCCCTGCCCACTTGCTTCTCAAAACCTGTCCAATCGATAGGTGAAATGTGTGAAAAACACTGTGGTTTTTTTACACGCGAAACATGAACATATGTTATATTGTACACTGTAAACACAATCAAAGCTTCAAAAAAGCGCAAAAAACGGGATTTTGGCAGTCAATCCTTTTTCAAACACTCCAATAAAAAAAAAAATAGCCAGTAAAGTTATTAATTATTATTATTTTTTTCATTTATTTATACTGTGTATAAAGGACACAATGCATCACGTTTAACAAATTTCAATGACTAATTTTTGCTGAGTCCATGTTGACCATGCCCCCCGGACACTATAAGAGGCCCGGCATTTATTTGACTACCGTTTTTTTGAGGAATTACGGTATATTATGAAATATCTGATATTCTGATTCTGAAATATGTGCAAGTAAATATATTTGGTAGCTTAAACACTTTTATTTGGACCGTGTTAGTTGATCTATACTGGGTGACGGGTGCTGCCATGTTGGTTCGCGCTGAATCCAAGCTGTGGGATTTACAACAAAAAACATGTTGAAGTAGGTCTCCGGTAAACTCGGAGAGAGGGCAGAGTAAACTTAAATTACCTACACAATCTGTATATGATATCAATAAAAACATAAAGTCAGATTATATTTGCAAGGATCATTATTGCCATTTCCATAGACATTGACGTGTATTTTACAAACTGTAAATTTATGGTTTTGCTAGTACTTATGGCAAGGCAAGTTTATTTATATAGCACATTTTGTACACAATGGTAATTCAAAGTGCTTTACATAAAAGAAAGAAAAATAATAACAAAAATAAAACAAGCAATTTTAAAACTTTTTAAAATGATAAAAAAAAAATACTTAAAATTAATATAAAAACAGTTAGAAAATGACTTTACATAAAAAAATAATAAAGTAAAATTAAAACAAAACAGTGAAAATATAGTGCAATCAGTTCGGACATTGCACAGTGCTCATTCAGTAAATGCACAGCTAAACAGATGGGTTTTGAGTCTAGATTTAAATGTGACTAGTGTTTTAGCACATCTGATCTTTTCTGGAAGCTGATTCCAACTGCGGCAGCATAGTAACTAAAGGCGGACTCCCCTTGTTTTGTGTGAACCCTTGGTACTTCTAACTGACTTGATCCTAGTGATCTGAGTGCTCTGTTAGGTTTATATTCAGTGAACATATCTGCAATATATTTCGGTCCTAGGTCATTTAGTGACTTAAATATGAGGAAAAGTACTTTAAAATCAATCCTAAATGTAACTGGAAGCCAGTGTAAGGACCTGAGGACTGGTGTGATATGCTCAGATTTTCTGGTTCTAGTCAGAATCCTGGCAGCAGCATTCTGGATGAGCTGCAGCTGTCTAATGGTCTTTTTGGGAGGCCAGTGAGGAGCCCATTACAATAGTCCACCCTGCTGGTGATAAAGGCATGAACAATTTTCTCCAAGTCTTGACTGGAAACCAAACATCTAATTCTTGCAATGTTTTTTTAAATGATAGTATGCTGATTTAGTTACTGCTTTGACATGACTACTGAAACTAAGGTCTGTCTCCAGAATCACACCAAGATTCCTGACTTGATTTTAAGTTGTTTGACCCCTAGAGTCAAGGTATGCATTCACCTTGAAAACTTCATCTTTGTTTCCAAATGCAATGACTTCAGTTTTTTCCTTATTTAACTGAAGATAGTTCTGGCACATCCAACTATTAATTTCATCAATGCATTGGCAGAGGGAGTCAATGGGGCTGTAGTCATTTGGAGATAAGGCTAGGCAAATCTGGGTATCATCAGCATAGCTGTGATAGGCAATTTGGTTCTTTCTCATTATTTGACTTAGTGGAAGCATATACAGGCTAAACAAGAGCGGTGCAAGAATTGAGCCTTGTGGGACTCCACATGTCATGGACATCCACTTAGACTTATGCTCTCCTATACTCACATAATAGCCTCTCCCTTCTAAGTATGACCTGAACCATTTGAGTACCATCCCAGAAAGCCCGACCCAGTTTTCCAGTATCTCTAGTAGTATGTTATGATTGACAGTGTCAAACGCAGCACTGAGATCTAGCAATACAAGCACCGATATTTTGCCAGAGTCACAATTTAAGTGACTATAATTTATTATCTTAATGAGTGCTGTCTCTGTGCTGTGATGCGGTCGGAAACCAGATTGAAAATTGTCCAGGTATCCATTTGAGTTTAAGTATTTGTTCAGTATTTGATCATTTTGCCTATAAAAGGAAGATTAGATATTGGTCTAAAATTGCTTAAAATGGTGTTATCAGGATTGCTCTTTTTCAGGAGGGGCTTAACAACTGATGTGAGGCATTCACCACTTCTAAGAGATCTGCTTCCAAGCAGTTAAGCACACTTTTGAAAAAATGTGGAGAAGTGGGAAGTGTGTCAAGACAGCAGGTTGACGATTTTAGGTGCTGCACTGTCTTCTAGAATTTTGCTATCAATTGCTTCAAAAATAGACATAGTATCTTTTTGATATTGTGGCCTAATCTGACCTAATCTGGCTCAGCACCAGTCAATGCGCGAAAGCGGATTTAAATCCAGCAGTTGATGACGTGACGCACTGTAACCCAGCCAACATGTCCATGTAGGCCCCACATGGGATTTATCTGGGCTATGTGGGTGTCAACTGGGCATGGGCTCAGAGTGGGCAGTTTGATGGGCTGAATGTGGACCCCAGCTTGGATACAGTTATGGGCCCCAGTTAGGCTGCCCATTATTGTTTATTTGTGGGTCCCAGATGGGCCATATTTTGGCTATATTAAGATATATTTATAGTTATATAAATATTTTTTTTTGTTTGTTTGTTTTTCTTCAGATTATTTATTTCTATGCTGTTATGGGTAGTTACATAACCCTAACAATTACATTGATTTAACTGTATGTATTTCATGTTTTATATCATTTAGGGTTATATCATAATGCAACAATACAAGATTATTTATTTTATGAATAATCCTATTTTATTTTATTTATAAGTATCTCAAAGGGTTTTTCTTATTATAATCTAAAAGCACTTGTGTTATGCGGTCATGCGATGATTGGCGTGGCTGTCTTCCCGCCCCTTCTCATTCAAAAAAAAAAAAAGGTTGCTACTCTCCACTTCAACACGGTCTGCTGCGCCTGCTTGTCAATGGATAAACTCTCTAAACTATCAAGGTAAGGTAATTTTATTTCATTTTTAATTAGCCGAATTACTACTGCTGTTATATAATTGGATGTACACATTTTTTACAAATATTTGAAAATACAATAATGGCAGAGTCACTAATGAAATTTAACGAAGCCAGTCGGGATTGAACTGTTGTAGCTGAAAGGTTAACGTTAACGTTGTATAAACAATTAAAATGTTGGCAGTTTTACTGGCTCACTTTTCCAGTAAACTAGTATTTTCCTCCCACAGTGACACCATCAGATCAATAGGGAGACTCGTAAAGACCTAAAAGTCGTATGAGTACGTTGAATAGGTACAGGTAGGTGAACTTTAAAACACTTGAAGTCGTCTTGTTTGTTTTATCAATTAAGCCATACTAACTAGCATTTCCCTCCTGCAGTGGTGCTGACTGACCGACTGGACCATCGTGAGGCAGACAGGAAGAGTTGTCACCATAAAGAAGACCATTTTATATGTTTTGAGATGATATGTGTTCTCTGATTATTGTTGTATAGTCTTACTAATTAAGTACATTAACTCTTCAAACTTTTAATTTTATATTTACACCATTTATTTTCCACTGGCAAAATGTGTTATCTATGATTTTACTTGTAGGCTATATGTATGTTCATTGATGAAATATGGTTTATATTCTGGTAATTCTGTGTTGTTAAAGTTCAGCTCTGACAAATAAAATATAAATCATGAATAAAGCTGTTGGTGTGAAGCAATAACTTTTGTTACTGAATATATAACAAAAAATAAAATAATAGTACTTTTAAAATGACATTTCTAAACTGAATAGTGTCACTTTAAACTTGTTCATATTACCTTTAGTAGTATAACTTTGGCAAAAATATGAAGTACTGGCACAACTTAATTATAACCACGCATGCTTTGTAATGCTTTTGTAAATGTTTTAGTAGTATTTTTAAATAATTGCCTTTTCTGTTTCTCTTTCTTTACTGTTTTTTTCTTTTTTTAGGCATGAAGCTGAGAAGTCTGCACAGTATAATACCATTTCATCCTGTTCTCTTCAAGTAATTTTAATAAAATCACAGCGTGTAATATTTCTGAGGCTGCATAATTAACTACAATTATTACACAGTGATAATCCAGTCCTATAGACACTAGCCCTTTTATATAAATGCTGAAGATGCAGCAGAGAAATACAACTTAAATTAATATTCTTAACTTTACAAGTGCTCAGTGTTTGCTATTATTTCAACTTAATAATATATATCACATGCTTTTCCCCTCTGAGAACTCAATCTTTGTCTACACAGTGCAAAATTAAATTACATAATAAACCAGGGCTGACATAATCATCTTATGACTAATATGGTCTGTTGTTCGGGTAATAAAATAATACTTTCAATAGCTTACAATAGTACCATTTATTACATGGCTTGGTTAAATTATTATGTAGAAAGTGGTCTGTAATTTCTTGATAACAGCTGCTGCTAAGTATAACACACAATTGCCATGAAAAACAGAGCGTTGCCATGGACACACAGGATTCTAACTGCAGAAACGGAGCATACATTCTTTAGCGGAAGCAATACAATAGTTTTTAAATCAATAAACTCCTTTTTAAATCAATATTTTACGTCAAATTATTTAATTGGAAGGTAGCCATGTAATAAGTGGGATCATGTAGAGCGAGGCAGTTGTTATAGTGAATACAACCCCGACAGGGTGATTAGGACCACGACACAAAGCATAAAGCACATATCATCTACACTTACCAATGGCAAGATGCAGCCTATGGCAAAAACACTGAAGCCTGAGCAATGGTTGAGTTCTGTTGCTTTCACAATGTTTGCTCCATTGTCGGTGGTGATGCAAACCAGCTGCTCTTCCCGCAAATGCCAGCTGGCCAAAGCATCACTTAGTCCACACGAAATGTTTTCTGCGGTTTGTTGTCCGGGAAAGTAGGCTGTCTGTAGACATCCCATTTTCAGTTCAAAGTCTTGATTCAGTAAGTGCACAGTGAGGCTGATTTAGGGCTCTGTCATTCGACTGGACCAAAGATCTGTGGTACAAGTGTAGTGTTCAACTTGACTCAGTTCTGGTTCCATGGTCTCTTTTTGGAATGGTTACTTGCGAAAAATTAGTCTGTGATGGACCAATTTGGTTATCAGGCTCACAAAACCGTCTTTACTCATTATGCCTATATGTTTATAGGAATCATTTCCTTCGTCAAATAACAAGTTATGGCCGCTGTGATTTCTCTGTGGCATTTGGATGTTGTGCCCCACTTGCAAAACTCTGAGAAATTGACTGTTGTTGTAGTGATGGCAATTTGTAGTGATTTGGTTTTGTTGTTTGGCTAGTTTTTAATTGTTGGTGTTTCTCTTTATGATTGTATTGCAGGTGGTGATGGAGGTTGGCCGTGTTTCCTCTTGAAGTTTCCACTACTGTTAGGCATGTTTTACACAGTACCTGTGTTTGTAATGCATCATTTCTCCTAAATGCAAAATAATTCCATGTAGTTGAAGTGCTGTTCTTTTTCACCACAAGGTCTTCATCAGCCACCACATTTTCCTCATTCTTCTCTCCTTCATCTGCCATCGCATTTGCTAACTGCACAGTGTCACAACTAAATTGACGCCTCACAAATCAATCTGAGCATAGCTGACACTTTCTGGGGCTTCACCTGTTTGGCCAAATAGCATGATAGTGCCAGCCATGTCTTCAGGGCTAAAAATGATAGGTCAAACATTTATTACATGCACTTGCCGCATGTAATAAACTTTTTTACCCTTATTCATATTTCATATCGCGATGATGATGAAATCTTGATGTATCGTTCAGCCCTACTTTCAGCTTTGATGATGCCTTTCCAGATTTGTAAGCTGACCATGCCACACGCACTCATGCAACCCCATACCATCAGAGATGCAGGCTTCTGAACTGAGCGCTGATAAAACTTGGGTTGTCCTTGTTCTCTTTAGTCCAGATGACATGGCATCCCAATATTCCAAAAAGAACTTCAAATTTTGATTCGTCTGACCACAGAACAGTTTTCCACTTTGCCACAGTCAATTTTAAATGAGCCTTGGCCCAGAGAAAACGCCTGCGCTTCTGGATCATGTTTAGATATGGCTTATTTTTTGACCTATAGAGTTGTAGCTGGCAATGGTATGGTGCATTGTGTTCACTGACAATGTTTTCTGGAAGTATTCCTTAGCCCATGTTCTAATTTCCATGCAGTGCCTTCTAAGGGCCCGAAGATCATGGGCATCCAGTATGGTTTTCCGGCCTTGACCCTTACGTACAGATTCTTAGAATCTTTGGATGATATTATGCACTGTAGATGATGATAACTTCAAACTCTTTGCAATTTTTCTCTGAGAAACTCCTTTCTGATATTGCTGATATTGGGAAATGGTGGTCCTCTGCCCATCTTGACTTCTGAGAGACACTAGGGTGACCATATTAGCCATTTTCCTAGGACGCGTCCTTGCCAGGATTTTTATACTGCCTACAAAATATCCAGATTTTGGCTGTTGTAGACCGATCATTGTAAGACATTCATAAGAGCTATAGAGAGCAGAGCAGACAGCTCCTTATGCATTAAAATCACTCTCTTGGTACTTTTATGTCATACGATGATCAGTGCTTAGCGACGCTTCAAGTTGTCACGGTTTTACGCTGCCTGAAGGAATACGGAGCCGAGGATAGATGAAATAAGGCTTTTAATATATACCATTCATGGAGCACAGCGATAGACACACGTAAGTGAGTGAGTTAGTCACAAGTGATGATACCCGACAAAACCGAACTGAAAGGACAAGGCTTATGTACAAAGGATAATTGGGGAAACACAGGTGGATGGCATGACTAAATTAACAGGGACATGGAACACATGAGGAATAGAATAGACACACCTGGGAACTAATCAAACCAAACACGGAAAGACACAAACTGGGTCACGGGCAAAAACACACTAAATGAGTCCAGGTGTGACAGTACTCCCCCCTCCCGGTAGGTGCGTCCTCGCACCGTAGAAACAACAGAGGGAGGCGTGGGCGGGAACTTGGGAGGAGGTTCCGGTGGAGGACGGACTCCCAGGAGGGGGCCAGCAGACAGGGACCAAGGAGGAAGGAGCCAGGGAGGAGACAGGAGCAGGAGGAGCCAGATGGTCCACCAGAGACCAGCCAGGACGGAGATCCAAGGTGGAGTCGACGGCGGGAGGAGCCATGGTGAAGGAGGGGTCAACGACACCAGGGGGCCGACAGGCGGAGACTGCACCGGTGGGTGAGGAGCCCAAGATGGAGCAGCACAGCCGCAGAGCCAGGGTGACCTCGAGGATCCGGAGGGCCTAGGTGGAGCAGAAGGCTCAGGCGACCAAGGCGGAGGCGGGGTCCTGGCAGACCGCTGTGGAGCCGGAGCGACCGAGGATGGAGGCGGAACCGGAGGGAAGGAGGAGCCTGACAAAGCCGGAGGGATGGAGTGACGAGGTGGAACCAGAGGAGAGGAGTCCCGAGGCGGCGGATGGTCGACGACTGACCAAGGTGGAGCCGGAGGGACGAGGGAGCCCAGTGGAGCAGGTGGGATGACAGGCCACGGTGGAGACGAGGGAGCTAAGAGCCAAGGCGGAGCCGCTGGGTCGAAGGACCGAGGAGGAGTCCAGGGCTCGGAGGCTGGAAGCGGAGACAGGGCCTTAACACGCCAAGGCGGAGCTGGAGACTGGCAGTCCAGCGGCGAACCATCGCGCCCCGATGGCGCGGACTGAGGGTGAGCTGCGGGACTGACTGGCACCAGCAGGGATGACGAGGAACTGGCTGGTCTAGGAGGAGGAGAGAGGAGAAGGATGGGAGGAAGGACAGGAGGATCAGGGCTGGACGGAACCAGCGGAAGTGGAGCAGAGGGACCAGCAGGTTTGGGAGGAGGTGGGAGAGGGAGGCTGGGAGGGAATACAGGAGACACAGAAGATTCAGGGCTGGGTGGAACCAGCGGAGACACAGATGATTCAGGGCTGGGCGGAACCAGCGGTGAAACAGAAAAATCATGGCTGGGCGGAACCAGCGGAGACACAGAAAATTCATGGCTGGGCGGAACCAGCGGAGACACAGAAGATTCAGAGCTGGGCGGAACCAGCGGAGACACAGAAGATTCAGAGCTGGGCGGAACCAGCGGCGACACAGAAGATTCAGAGCTGGGCGGAACCAGCGGAGACACAGGAAACTCAGGGCTGGGCGGAACCAGCGGAGACACAGAAGATTCAGAGCTGGGCGGAACCAGCGGAGACACAGAAGATTCAGAGCTGGGCGGAACCAGCGGAGACACAGGAAACTCAGGGCTGGGCGGAACCAGCGGAGAAACAGAAAACTCAGGGCTGGGCGGAACCAGCGGAGAAACAGAAAACTCAGGGCTGGGCGGAACCAGCGGAGAAACAGAAAATTCATGGCTGGATGGAACCAGCGGAAATGGAGCAGAGGAAATGACTGGATGAGGTAGGAGTGGGAGACTGAGAGGGTATACAGGGGAGTCAGGGCTGGACGGACCCAGCGGGGAAACAGGAAAATTAGGGATTACCTCCATAGACCAGTCCATCAGATCCAGAATTTGCTCCATATGACTTTCAGAGACTGTATACGGCTCACCCTCAGTCGCAGGAGTGTGGGCAGGGCTTTCCTCCACGCCCTCGATCTCCACGAGGACTCCCACGATGCACGGTGTTGCCGGCTCACACACCTGGTCAGTCGCGCTCTCGAGATCCTGTTCCCTGTCAGTGGATGGCTCGGGCTCTGCGGCTGCGGTGGGCTCTGGCTCCGTGCGGCGTGATGGTGGCTGGCTGGTCTCTGGGTCGGGAGTGGGGCTGGCGAGGTCCTCTATGGGGCAGATGGTGAAAGATGAGCCATTTCTTGCCAGAGTCCACTCCACGAATGCGGCGAAATCCCCCCGAGGACCATCTTCGGACGGCAACGCTCTGCACTTGGAGTTCAGGCTGGTGTTGTAGAAGGTGCAGAGCGCGTCGTCCGGGTAGCTGGTGGCATTAGCTAACAGAAGAAACTGTCTGGTATGGTCCTTGAGAGAACGTCCTTCCTGCTCCAGCATGAGGAGAAGGAATTCGGGGCTATAGAGGGGATCCATCGACATTACGAAACAAAAGGACTGTGAAAAAAACAAAAACAAAACGGAGGGGAAAACACACAGTTTTAAACTTTCTTTTTTTTTTGGTCGGGTCTTGTGTCACGGTTTTACGCTGCCTGAAGGAATACGGAGCCGAGGATAGATGAAATAAGGCTTTTAATATATACCATTCATGGAGCACAGCGATAGACACACGTAAGTGAGTGAGTCAGTCACAAGTGATGATACCCGACAAAACCGAACTGAAAGGACAAGGCTTATGTACAAAGGATAATTGGGGAAACACAGGTGGATGGCATGACTAAATTAACAGGGACATGGAACACATGAGGAATAGAATAGACACACCTGGGAACTAATCAAACCAAACACGGAAAGACACAAACTGGGTCACGGGCAAAAACACACTAAATGAGTCCAGGTGTGACACAAGTTGAATGAACGAACAAACACCTAACATGTACATGTATTTGCATTGCTTTGATCGTTCTCTGTAGATCTCACCTTCTCACACGCCACGATTGGTTGATTATGTACCATACCTGCATGTTATTGGTCAAACTACTTTGGATGTTTTAGGCAATATAGAAATCCTGGCAAGGACGCGTCCTGGGAAAATGTCTCATATGGTCACCCTAAGAGACACTGCCACTCTGAGAGGTTCTTTTTATACCAAATCATGTTGCCAATTGTCCTAATAAGTTGCAAATTGGTCCTCCAGCTGTTCCTTATATGTATATTTAACTTTTCCGGCCTCTTATTGCTACCTGTTCCAACTTTTTTGGAATGTGTAGCTCTCATGAAACCCAAAATTAGATAATATTTGGCATGACATTTCAAAATAACTAGTTTTTAACATTTGATATGTTATCTATATTCTATTGTGAATAAAATGTACGTTTATGAGGTTTGTAAACTATACCATTCCTTTTTTACTCACAATTTGTACAGTGTCCCAACTTTTTTCGGAATCAGGTTTGTAACTATGGATTTTGAGTCGCAGATCTGATCACTGAAACACTTCCAGGTGTATGCTCTGCCTTTCCTCCATCAGTTCCAGAAGAATTGCAGCCTCGCTAGTCACTACCTTCGGTACCATCGCTAATTAAACTATTAAAGAAAACCAAGTACCGGCAGAAATTTTAAATGTAAAAACAGACTTGGTACCAAAGTATCAATGCTATTGATATCCTTAAAGCTGAGAACAGAGAAAAAGTGCACGCGAATCCCGATTCGACTTCTCTTTGATATGAATTGTCTGAAATTCTTTGAATGATTAAATTGGCAAGACAAACGCTTCCAAATGATAAACGTTCACTGTATGATGGCTAAATCTAACAGTTAATCTGCGAATCACATGCGTGCTAAGCCATGTGGACTGGTCCGTACGGATCATCTACGATCCATTACACCACCACCAAATAATATTAGAGGTCATTCTATCATTTAAAAAATTAAGTCATAAATTACTCACCTTTAGTGTTGTTCTATTGCCTATATTGTACATTTTATTTTATGAACTACAGAAGGAGAATTTTTTTTTTAAAATGTGCTGCTCATGCTCATCTACATAATGTCAATGAATATGGGCCTGAATCAAACCTTTTAAAGGGGACATCAGATGCCCATTTTCCACAAGTTGGTATGATTATTTAGGGTCTTCATGAAATGTGTGCAAAATACTTTGATTTAATTTCCTCAATGGTCATGTAAAACAGCACCCTTTTTATCCTGTAAAAAACTATTCTGTTCACAACGACTCATTTCGGCGCATGTTTTTTTTTTTTTTTAAATCATAATGAGCTACTGCTCACCCTGCCCCTCTCTTCCATTTATTTATTTATCTCGTGTGTGTGTGTGTGTGTGTGATGGAACTATGATGTTGCTTTGTAGGCAAAACCCCAAAAGCGAGTTAGCAGTTTAGCACTTCCAGTTTCATCGTCAATGGGTTTATTGATTGGGAGTTTGATTTAATCCCTTAAAATATGGTCTGTGGTTTACACAAGCTCAAGATAATTTGCCATTTGATTATATGACAGTTGCACCCCACAATAATGATTTTTTACTGTTATGTTTCTTTAAAAAGACGGTTTCTAACAAGTTGCTAAATGGGACTATAGGCATTGTCGGATACATTAAATGTCATCATGCTGAATAGTTTTTCAATATATAGTTTTTAATGCAGGATGCTATTCACTGCCATTTAAATAACACCAACGTGAGTAATTTATAACTTAATTTTCATTTTAAGGTGAACTACCCCTTTAAGTCTTAACGTCAGGCATCATTGCAGAAGGGTTGGATTTAAGGTAAAAAAAAAAGCAACAAAAAAAAAAACAAATCCTTACTATACCTTTTTAAGGTGGATACCTTTTTCCTGAACGTGGAAGTCTTGCCCGCCTCATAACAGAATGATACTTCACGTTTACAGTCAACGTGTTTTGTCAAATTAACATTATATGAGCTGATGATATAATGTTAATCCTATGAAAATGGTTGTAAAAATACATGGCACCATATTTTTTTTCATTTCACAATATCACAATGAATTTTATTTTTATTTTTATTTTATTATTTATTCATTTATTTATTATTTTTTTCAGTAACTTGCCTGTCATAGAAAAATGAGTGAGATGACATGAAGCAGTGCAGGTTAGCTACACTGAAAACATGAGGGCACGTCTTAGAGACAGCTTCTCTTGTCATTGTTTATGCAAGGCATAAAGGGCTGAACAAAGACATATTTGCTGGTGCACAAAAAATGTATTTACAGGAATTGCTTAAGTTTATTTTGTTACTGTGGTAACCAACAACAACACTGCTTTAGCCTGCACACATTTTCATATTTAGTCGTAATGAAAAAGTTTAATTCAGTCAATATTTTCACCCCATTTTAACATGGATTTCAGTGGAGACTGTAACACGACAGCATCCAAATTTATGTTAAAATCCATCATGGAATCGCTCATCGATTACTCAGGAAAAAGGTGGATAAGAGGAGAAGAAAAGAAATGACACCCACAGCAGACCACAATGTGATATCTTTGTCTGTGTAGTATTTTTTCTGAGTGCAACAGATTGGTACTGAATTACGACACATTACAACCATCCCTCTTCAAAACACCTTTATGGCACAGTTCGACAAATATGTTCTCACTGCTGTTCTCCTGTTCTTTCTGGGCAGAAAATGGTAAAATACTTTGGGATATTACAGGAGGTATTTATACATGTATTAAGAACCTTTTGTTTCCCACAGGTATTATTACTTAATATAATGGTATCAAATACACTGTCCAGCCAAAAAAAAATCTCTATTTGAATTTAAATGGGCAAATACTTAGATTAGATTTCACCCAAATAAGATTAGTTCACCCAAAAATTCTGTTATTAATGACTTACACTCATGTCTTTCCAAACCCATAAGACCTTTGTTCATTTTAGTCACAGTGGCTAAATTAATAAATTACCAGACGCCAACTGATTAAAATTTTCCACCAACGTTAAATAGTAATGACTTTATGAATTTCTTTACTGATAAAATAGATAACATTAGAAAAAGAGTTGTTACCTGTAGCCGAAGAACCGCTTCTCAATATCATTAACTCGTCGTTATCTTTAGGTCACGTCCCAAAACCATTCAAGCTGGCGGTTATCAAGCCTCTTATTAAGAAACCAAAACTAGATCCTAGTGTACTGGCAAATTATAGGCCTATTTCAAATCTTCCATTTATATCTAAAATTTTAGAAAAAGTTGTGTCTGCTCAATTGAGCACCATCCTGCATAAAAATGATCTGTATGAAGAATTTCAGTCAGGTTTCAGGCCCCACCATAGCACAGAAACTACACTTGCATCTCATTTCTAGTCTTACTTGATCTTAGTGCTGCGTTCGACACCATAGATCATGACATTCTCATAGATCGATTACAAAACTATGCAGGTATGCAAGGGCAGGCTCTAAGATGGTTTAGATCCTATACCATTTTGTTTACTTAAATGGGGTGTCATCTTAGTTATCATCAGTAAAATATGGAGTGCCACAATGTTCCGTCCTAGGTCCCCTTCTATTTTCAATGTACATGTTGCCCCTTGTTAATATTATTAGAAAATACAGAATTAACTTCCACTGTTATGCTGATGACACTCAGCTATGTATCTCAACGAGACCAGATGAAACTTCTCAATTATCTAAGCTAACATAGTGTGTTAAAAATGTAAAAGATTGCATGACAAATAATTTTCCCCAATTAAATTCGGATAAGACAGGGATATTAATTATTGGACCAAAAAAACACTACACAGAATCTTGTAGATTACAATCTGCAACTAGACGGATGTACTGTTACTTCCTCTACAGTCAGAAATCTGGGTGTTATATTAGACAGCAATTTGTCTTTTGAAAATCATATTTCCAATGTTACAAAAACTGCATTCTTCCATCTTAGAAACATTGCCAAGCAACGAAACATGTTATCTGTTTCTGATGCAGAAAAGCTAGTTCATGCATTTATGGCCTCTAGACTGGACTATTGTAATGCACTTCTGGTTGTCCTGTTTCGTCAATAAACAAGCTACAGGTAGTCCAAAATGCAGCAGCTAGAGTCCTTACAAGGTCAAGAAAATATGATCATATTACCCCAATTTTACAATCTCTGCACTGGCTACCTATTAAGTTCCCTATCAGTTACAAATTATCATTACTTACCTATAAGGCCCTAAATGGTTTAGCTCCTGTGTACCTAACTAGCCTTCTACTACGCTACAACCCATCATGCACCCTAAGGTCACAAAACGCTGGACTTTTGGTAGTTCCTAGGATAGCAAAGTCCACTAAAGGAGGTAGAGCTTTCTCACATTTGGCTCCCAAACTCTGGAATAGCCTTCCTGATAATGTTCGGGGTTCAGACACACTCTCTCTGTTTAAATCTAGATTAAAAACGCATCTCTTTCGCCAAGCATTCAAATAATGTATCTCTTAAATTGTGAGTGTAGTTGCATCTGATCAAATGTCCATTTTTATTCATTAGCTTGGGTTAAACTAATTTTACTTTGTTGGACCAGCAGCTATGCTTATGATGTCTCTATTTTGTTTCTATGTTTTGCCAAGGGATGTAACTAGGATTTACACAAGCTCCAGTCTGGATCCAGAACACCTGAGAAGAGATGATGCTGACCCTCAGAGGACCTCAGATGATGCTAACCCTGAATCAACAAACAGAATTAACAATTATCGCTACATGTGTGACTGCATCATATAATAATTATTAATTAATAATATTAATAATGTTCATTGTCTAGCTGACTACGTCTTGTATTATTTTTTTCTAAAAATCCTGTCAAACGTGCACAAACTGACAGTCACCACCATAAGCTACTACTCTTTATTATTGTAGAAACATAATTTTCTGTAAAGTTGCTTTGTAATGATTTGTATTGTAAAAAGCGCTACACAAATAAACTTGAATTGAATTGAATTGAATTTTCCTAGACGTTTCTGACCT
>NC_068375.1:2571264-2598698 GCF_023724105.1 Carassius gibelio | reverse complement strand
TTTTATGTTGATGAAAAGACTTACTCGAAGTCTTTGAATTAGCAGTCATATATTGCATGCTGATGAGTGTCTAAAAATTAAACATGTCTTTTCTACATGACCAGTGTCCAGAGGTCACAGCGAATGTCCAAAGCCCTTGTAGTTATGGCTTCTCATGCTGAGCGTTGCGGGATCCAGGAAGAAATCCAAACTCTCACTGCCTTCAATATCGACACCCCACCCTGCCCTTAGGCCAGGCACCAGATTTTTCATGTCAGCTGGCACACACCTTCATCTCATAAGTAGGTGTTTGACTTTCCCAAGTCTCTCTCTATCCTGGCAAATGGATTCTTTGCCAAGGTTGCCATATCCTTGGGCTGTGTGGATGTCAGTTAAACATGCAGATTTCCTCTGCTTCACACGGTAGGAATTCCCATTGGGCTTCTATCAATGCTGCTGAATGTCTAATACAAGTTTTAACTTGTTTTAGAGCAGAAAATATCCTCCTAATTACTTCAATTTACATAATTACTCCTCTGGTAAAGACTCATATTAAAATCATTGTGAAAAAGCAATTTCATATGTAAATGCATCTTAAACGGTGAGAAATTCTATTGATAGTTTTCCACTGATGACGAACAAACATTTGGAGTTAACAAAACTACTCTAACACCTTCAGCGCAATAAATAAATGTATGAAATAAAACCTGTTAATAAGTTTCCCGCATATAGTAATCTGGATATTAGCTCTGTAATTAACTGTATTTTCAAAAATGATATGTTAAATATATGGCTTAGGCTGCTCTTAACAACCTTAAATGGTTTAACACGAGCCTCAGGCTTTACTTATTTGTAAGTGTCAAAAGACACAACTGCCAGGAAAAGAGAGATTTTCTTAAAATGACTAAAAATGCTGTTTGGACTAGATTGGAAAAGAGGAGCGTCTTTTGTGGTGACATTTTCTGAAACTGAAATAGTTCTGAGAAAAACATCATGTGTGTATATATATATATATATATATATATATATATATATATATATATATACACACACATTTCTAGCTAAATATGCAGAAAATGCCACAACTTTACAAATGTTGTTTTATTAAATGTTTTTTTTTAATTTATAGTTGTGAATATATCTTATGAATATATGGTATGCACATAGAAATCATCAATAACTTATTGTCTAACAATAAGCTTTTTGAAACAGGTAGAACATGCGGACTGAGGAATTTACTCTAACTTGCCAAGTTGCTTTTGATTTCATTTTCATATTTTATCAGGCATTTGTGCAAAAGTGCCCTTAAGGTTTCTTGTGCCATTCTTTCTTAAAAATAAATTCTTATAAATAAAAAAAGAAAATAAAAAACTTAACAGAGAGAGAAAATAGCATCATATCAACACCTTTTAAAACGAACCCAAATTGAGCCTACAAGAAACCAAGCAACAATGAGTTCATGGAAAAACTTTTCTTTTTTCAGGTTAGCTGTAAGGCCCTGATGATCTGATGTGTGTAGTCGAGCACATCTGTGGTGTAAATCACAGCGGCTGACATCTTATCTTACTTGTGTTGTATTAAGGAACTCACAAATACACCACCAGAGGCTGCAGAATTAACACCTGCACGAACAAAACAAACATGAGTTAGAACCAGTTATTTACCTAACATACAAAAAAAAAAAAAAAAAAACTGCATTATTTTATGTCTAAGGTTATGACTTTGCCATTAGCAAACTCATGCAAGCAGTACATGTTTGAATACAGTTTGCAGCATTTCCCCATCAGTTCCTGTCCTCTCTCTGTCTCTCCGCAGCATTGTGAATGAAAATAGAAGAGGCCATTTTAAATAAATAAAGAAGTATTTGATGCAGACGCACACAGCATAATAATCGCAATATGGTGATAAAAGAAACCTGAACACTATGAGTTTTCCTAAGCTATGTGTACTCATGTGCATTTCTACTCGAGAACAAAGTAATCTGCAGTCTTTTAAATAAAACATTTCTCAGACCCGTGTGAAAAGGGCATCTTCTGTTGAAATATCTCTAAATAGAACGGACACAGACTTGTGAAACAATTTCAAATTAAAATATTTTGACTTTAACCCAAGACCAACCCATAAAAAAAAGTGAACAAATGGTTTAAATAATTCAATCATATGCACACTCAAGACAGCTGAAGTCCCTGCCCTTGATCTCAAGTTATCATCTCTATTATTGCGAAAACAATCACGACCTCATCATGAACGAAGGCTGCAGTTTACAGTATGAAGCTATTGAAATGAACGATGGAAATAAGACACTCTTAAAAATAAGGGTGCTTCAAAAGATACTTCACAGCAGTACTATAGAATAACCATCTCTCTCTTACGTTTTTATAATCTGAAGAACCTTCTTTAACAATAAATAAACTTTTTTTGATACAGAAATGTTCTTCATATGTTAAAGGTTCTTTATGGAACCATTTAGACAAAAAGATTCTTCTATGGGATCATGAAGCACCTTTATTTTTTAAGAGACTGTAAGATTAAAAGCTATTTGAGAAATTGCCGGGTAAACGTGAAAATATCAGAACAAATTGAATATAGAGTCATCAAAAATAATAAGAAGAATCGTGCACTGCATTTATGACCATGCTAAAGTGCAACAAAATACCTCAAGCTTTTATTAAATTGTATAAAACCAAACATGCTTTATGTATTAGCTGGTTTTGAACTTTGAAGTATTGAACTACACTTTATACACACTACCCATATATCACAGTATGGTTGATGTCAGTGTCATTTTATTTTGAAAAGGATTCTGATGCTGGTATTGCATATCAGATGGCAGATAATGCACATCACATCTTGTCACATTTTGACAGAAAAATATTAGGTTTACATTTTCTTATTGCAGAAGAGGTTAAGGTTCATCCGGTTGCTCACCAGCTAATTCTCAAGTCAACCAGAAAAAAATTAACAAAACAACTTTGCAGATAATTCATCAACTAATAAACTTTGCAATGATTGTTGCAGATATTTCTGTGTACTGATATCACAAAAATTGCACACAAATCTAAAATATTCTGGCCGATCATTAAATCGCAACTTTTGCTTAGCCATTTGTAATAAATTTTCTTAGGTGAAAATGCGATGCTAAGATCTTCATTTTTATTTTGCTGACTGCAGTGGATTTCGTAATTGAGTCTTTTAAAGTGAGTTACCCAGAGCCAAAGTGAAGGCTGCACTTTGCAGTTTGAGACACTCCTGACAGGACTATTGCCTAAATTAAATATATATATATTTGCAGTCAGTCCTGTGCATGCAGAAATCACAATCTGTTAGTAATTGCATCAAATTCTGATATTATCTGTCCCAAACAAAATAGATCTCCTCACCATTCAATGAAAAGATTCAGCAATCAACTTTGTGTCTGTGCAGATGGACACAATTAAACAAGAGGAAATAGAAAACAAATCACGTATAACAAATATAATTTGCATTGCACTGGATGTATAATACTCTTCAAAAAGCAATATAATGCATTCACTTGCACTGCATCCAACCAAATATCTTTTGTATTATAGCAAGCCTAATGATTCTTCCCTATCTTGGCAGTAACACCAGGTCTGAGTGCTCTGATTCATCAAAAAATGATGGATGTACAGTATTTATAGAACTGACTTATTTACATTTATTATGTGCATGTCAGTCAAAGTGAAGTGAGGGAAGAATCGGCATCAATTTGCCTGAAATGAAATGAATTAAATTTGTTTTCTCGTTATCAATCCAACCAGAATAGCTTGCAAAGGTGTAAAAGTCTTTTTTGTTGTTAGGAAGAGTGAAGTTTAATTTACCAGCTTCATTTAAAATGTATTGAGGTATGGGGACAGTCTGCATGACAGCCGCTTTGTGAATCACTGACAGAGAATACATGTTTGTAGTATTTTTGGTAAATTTGACATTTTCTTTCATGATTTCTCACACTTCTTCGATAGGCATGATGCGATAAGATTCCAGGTACAAGTGTTTGTCTGTCCAAGCTGCTTTGTGACCTGATGCAATTATAGGCAATCAGATGGTATTTATTGTGAAGCCGGAAATTTTGGATCAATAAGAATTCTTAGTGGGCAGGGCTATAGTGCGATACCGCAGAAACACAACCTGGTCACTGTATAAAGTTGATGTACTGTCAGTATGTCATTCTATTTTGAAAAGGAATCTATCCATGCTGCTAAAAATGAACATTCTGCAAGGAAAACTTTTGTATTGCAGCAGTGCATCATGCATCATAGCTTGAACTAGGTGTACAATTATCAGCGCTTGAATGAAACTCACCCAGGATGCTGACAATTTCCCACACGGTTTTCCATGCACTATTATCTCTCTGCATGTGGGAAGAGACGGATCATACAGAATAGTGAAATTAACTTCTCCTCTGTCTCGCACTCGACTGCAGCATCTTCCAGGAGATGCATTATGTGAGCTCCACTGTCTGTCACTGTCAATGTTGGCCACATCGCATAAACTTCTGAAGTCACTATTGTCCACATCACCAGAAATCACATCTTACATTTAAAATGAATGAAATGAAATGAGTTTGCTGGCTGCACATCTGTATGAACCTTCCTTTAAAGCAACAACTCAGATAACAACTCTGCATTAATAAATGAATGGGAGAAATGCATGAGATACGGTCTTGCAAATGGAAAGACTGTGCTGTTTCACAAAGTCCCAAATTATAATTTGTCATATTTTATTCCAATTCATCAAGTGGGGTAGACAATGCTGGGCTGAGGTGCTGCCAAGTCCTTGAGAACTCATTTATTTGATGGCTTTGCTATTTGATTGCCCTTATGTAACTTCCTAACCTAATTAACATAACACACTACATTAGTCTTGGACACAGGCACAGGCACTGAGTAGGTGCATAATTAGCCTTGTATCAGTCCATTCTGAGTTCTATTTCAGCTAATCACTCTTAAGTATTTCGTGAGAGAGGGAGAACCATTATGTTTACATGCTGTAGTAGACCATGGTGGCTGCTCTTGATTTTGACTTGATTTGAAAACATATGGACAAATTACTGCTACAGACAGTTAACACAGATAAACGCCTTTTCCTGCAACGTAATGGAAGTACTGTGCTCTATAATGACAGTTTAATGACAAAATCCACAAACTGCCAAATATAGGCTCCTTTTTCTCTATTATGTAATTATTTGCCTATAAAAAATAAAATAAGCAAACAAAATAAAAAAATATATATACTTTTATATGGTGCTTTTAAACGATTAATTAAAATAAAAGTTTTTTACTACATAATATATGTGTACATTTATTATGTGTGTATGTGTCAATAAAATTAGAGTATGTATTACAAAATAATAAAAATAGTTTGTGTATTACAAACTAATCTTGGCTGCTGTGGTTGCCAGTACAACCACAAAAGGTGCAAAAACATAATTATTTAAACAAAATTCTTCTTAAAAAAATAACATTAAATCTCTGTATTATTTACAGCTTTGTCCTGTGTATAAATAGTGCAAATTTACTGTTACCCTATTAACCTTATTTATTTATTAGTTTATTTAACAGGGGCAATGCAGTATAACATTGATAAAATTACATGCATCTGATGCTCATGCACATATAGGCTTCTAGCCAAAGGCTAATTTGCAGCCCCAGTCCCTGGTTAGGCTTTTTTAACAACAGTAAAACAATAATCACACAAATATGAAGCAAAAGTAAAAAAAAAGAAAAAAAGAAAAAAAAAACTGAGACTGTGTGTGATCATCAGTGTTCAAATACCTGCTTTTGTTTGAGCCACTTTACCACAGATTATGAAAAGGTAGTCAAATTTTTTTTTTTTTCATTAACCAATATTAGAGAACTGTGAACGAGCACGTTTTGTTAAATTATTGAAATATAAACTTAAAACCTCAATGGTTATTTAAAGTAAATATCTTTAGGCCAAGTTGAGTTCTTCTGACAAAAAAAAGTTTGTGAATGCCTGCCTTACACAATATTAACAAATGTAACCTCAATGTAAAGTGTTATGAATATTTACATTTACATTCATTCATTTAGCAGACACCTTTATCCAAAGCGACTTACAAATGAGGACAGTGGAAGCAATCAAAAAGCAATGAAATATAAGTGCTATAACAAGTCTCAGTTAGCTTAACGATTTAATTTAATTTAATATTTATATATTTAATGGCTTTTTCTAAATCGGACACATTAAGATTTGTTATGTTATGTTCTGGACAACCGACTTGCCACTAAATGAATAGAGTAATAAAAAAGCATTGCTTGAGAATAAATGCCTATGATGTTGAGTCCATTCCACAGCTATGAGCAACCGATGTGAATGGTCAGGAGAGGAGATGATTTACCCTCTCATGCCTTAACCTGGAGTAGAAACAGATGGAAGATTCGCTGACTCTCCACGGGCACTGAACACATTAAAACCCTTCTGATGCAGATGCTTTAACGCTACCTATGGCGCTGAGCTAAATGCTTCTCATTTCGAGCATTTTCTCCTTGAGTTCATTTCCCCAGTTTCCATTTCCTCTTTCGTTTGTCTCATCTAAAATTATGCACCGTTTTTGTTCTAGGATTTGCTTATGATTGTTTGAGTTTTCCATTATGTCCAGGTGATGGCAATGTTTCAACTGGCTGTGACCAGCGTGTGCAACTGAACTGCTTAAGGCATTGTAAATATGAAGTCTGTTCCAAAACTGATAAAGCCAGTCCACAGCTTCTGTTTACACCAAGCTTAAGCACTGACATATGTTTTGGAAATGAACATCTGCTGAAGCAAGTGTTAATCCTATAGACAGCCTATTTGACACCCAGGAATCTCTGATATGAAGCATGTTCTCCAATTTACCCTGTGATCCAGCAAACTGGTTTTCAATAATATGCTGAACTTCTAAGCTCCGCCACACTAAATCTATTTATCTGGTCTAAAACGTTAAGCAAGGCTTTTTTAGGGGCCGTATCTCACAGATGACAAGAGGTAAATCTTTAATCATTGCACTTAGAGTCAGCAGATGCATGCCTACTTATCTATCAAATCCCGTAGATTTGGGTGCCTCAACACTGATGTAACACTCTGCCCTGATAAAAGGACCTCAAGATGACGGTATTTACATGAATGGCAGAGCCAAGCAGAGGAGAAGGAGGGCAGCTGCGGTGCCACCATGTGGTGCATGGGTTATCTAAAGCAATCTTCAATGGAAGAGATTTTCAAAAACTATTTGTTCTGGCCCACTTTGGATGGTTGTCTCAATTATTTAGCTCAAAACAAAGAAGTCTGAAGCATGCAAAATAATATATTAAATAAAAATGCATTTAAAAAAAAGTAGAATAACCCTCAGGCCAATCAAGATGTAGATGAGTTTCTTCATTTGAGCAGATTTAGAGAAATTTAGCATTGCATCACTTGCTCATTAATGGATCCTCTGGAGTGAATGGGTGCCGTCACAATGAGAGTCCAAACAGCTGAAGAAAACATCTCGATAATCCATAAGATTAGAGTCCATCAATAAACATCTTGAGAAGTTAGAAGCTGTATGGGTGTAATAAACAAATACCTTTTCTAAGACCCTTTTAACCTCAAACCACTGCTTACAGTTATAAAGTCTTCTACACACAACACTGCATTATTTATTGATAAATGTGTCAAATATGTAACTTTACATGATGCTAATTGACTGAGGGACTGGAGTTGTGTGGATTACTTATTGTGATGCTTTTATCAGCAGTTTGAACTCTCATTCTGACGGCAACCATTAACTGCAGAGCATCCTTTTGTGAGCAAATTATGTAAGTTTTTAGATGAACAATTCCTCTAAATGCTGCCTCAGATTTTACCTCTGCCATGTAGATATAGAGCAGAAGTGTTTACAACAAAGTGACTATTGTAAATCTGAAACTCGGATAATTAAGGTCATGGTGAAACTCTGTTTTGGAACAACACAGAATTATGTACCTATTTCTTGTCAAAGCATTTCCCATACCATTACATGGTTAAACACGGTGCAAGAGATTTCACAGGGTCAACATGCAACAATAGAGAGACAATAATGAGATTGTAGCTATGGCCACAAAATGCTTTAAATAGTTTAGAAAAAAAGATTTTTTTTGAGGAATTTTTGTGAACTAAAAATAAAAGAACAATAGTGTAATACGTCAACTGACCCCGTAATTGCTAATTTGTCGATTTTACCTTTTATGGGGCTGTCACGGATAAGTAGAGCATTTATTTATTTTTATTTTTTTTTTTTAATGCCACAGAAATAGTCCCTGACAAGTAATTTATAAAGTGAAAGAAAAACACACCAACAGCTCTAATAATACAATGTTTTGAGTTGAAAGACTCAGGGGTTGCTCATCCTTTGTTCACAGTAACATTGCAGTGTTTTCTTCGAAGCAGTTCACTTTCTCTAGCAGGTGTGTGGAAATTGCTTCTGCGTTCACCCTCTCTATAGAAGAATATGTTTGACTCTGGCTGAACATAATTCAGAGAAAGAAATGACACTGGACACTTTAAGGACAAAAATACAGGCTGGGATGTACAAAATATGCTCTATTTTTACAGTCTGCGGGATTCTGAGGAAAAGTAAACATGAGAGTGGCAAATTTTATCAGTATGGTGCATATAATTAAAAATAATTCTTCACAAATTCTTTTACAGCAAGCACGACTATGTGGAGAGCTGATTGGCAGATGTATTACTCATCAAATTATCATCACTTCAGGTCTAGGTTGAATACCACATCCTGTAACCCAACATTAATTGTGATAAAGCATACATTGACAGATTACATGTAAAACTATTCCTGTGCTCGCCAGCTAAACTTGAATTCACAAAGACTATTGGCTAATAAAAAGCTTATGATTTCACACAGAGGTTAAATGGTCTTTTAGAACGTTCATACAAATGGAAAAAAAATAAATAAATAAATAGAAGCGCAGGCAGCGCTTTATTGGGAAATTGCAATATTATCAATTTAAAGATATGATGAGGTGCTTATGTGCACCTTGCCAAGATTTAAATGCGCCTTATGCTATTCAATATGTCTGGAATGAGCGTGTACATCCATATTTTAATTACGGGTATGCTTGAAAATTGCATATTATCAGATGTAATCCCAGAAAATATAAAAGAGATAAAAAGCTTATTTCATTCAAGCCAAGGATCTAAAGACCATTATCTGAAGTTCATCAACTCCATTCTCGCAGCCCTACTCTAGTATTAAAAATAAATCAATACGCTCACTAAGAATCTGTGAATTTTCAGGCCGAGTGCTGAAGTAGCAATCATTGAAATAATGATGAAGAAGTCGCTGGAAATATTGTAGTCTCTGTTTGCTGTCGAGCACTTCCTATTGATTTGGATCCCCGCAAACCATGGGCGAATATGTGAAAGTCGCACAATGGAATCAATCTGTAAGCGGTACAAAAGACAAATGGAAATTGCTGTACAGTATTCCCGATGGTAGTTCCCTTATTATCCTGTGTAATTCATTCAACAGGATTAGCCTGACTGCATTCATTTTCAAGGTTTTCTGCTGAGGCACAATCATATACATTCGCAGTCATCTTTTTTTATGATTAATTTCTAATAGATTTTTATTCTTTTTGAGTTTCGCATCTTTGGCATGAAAAATAACGTCAAGTACAGATTGAACTCGTCCTAGTCTGCAGTCTTCCAAGAGCCATTTTAATCATGTTCTTGACAGTCAGAGTAAATTGGATGAGCTGGAGGCCTGGAGATGATACACACAAACTGTGAAGGTCACAGGCAAAAAGCATGTTAGCACTGAGCTTTGATGTCCTCTAAATTTGAGTGAAATTGACAATGTTTTCATATTCAGATGAACAGACTTTTGTCAGTGCATACACATCTATTACCGTCACAAGACATCAACCAAATTCAGTGCTGCTGCATGCAATGAAAGAACACTTTAAAATAAAAGTTTAAACCAAGATTTGTTTCAAGTTATATCTTGTGGTGTGAACTTCAAACCTGTAATCACATTCTGTGTGTGACTCACTTTTTGAGGGCAAACACAAAAGCCAACATGTCTTCATAACAGCATTCAAAGAAAAAAAAAGAAGAAGAAGAAAAAAAAACAATGGGATAAAACATTGTGTGCCTGCAGCTACAGAAAAAAAATGAAATTAACAATATATATACACGCCGAAATGAAACAAGGTGCATCCACCAGCTGTTACCACCACCTTCAATCTCAGCAGAAGATGACCATCTGAGTGGTCAAAGACAATTTCTCAGCTTCCAAGCAATCCACGGAACTATTTAATCATGTCTGGGTTCACCGTGACAAATTGGCACGCAGTGATTGGTTTAGGTTTGACTACTCCATCCATATGGTGGATGGTGATATAGGTGGCGGTTATCGTGCATTGACTGATGCCTCCAGTAGTGATGATTGCTTCATTTAGCCAGGCTTTATTGTTGGGGGAAGCAAGGGTGGGTGCTGGGAAAGGTAACGGTTTATTGAGGCTCTGTGTGTGGCAGTGCACCTGTAGCATAGGACAGTTGTTTTCAATCCTGGATTATGGTGGTGAAGTACAGGAAGATGCCTGGCTTTACTTAAAGGAAATGATACACTCCACTAAATTAGTCACACTGAGGACAATTATTCTAATTATAAAGACAATCTAAGGTGTAATGCCTACAGTAACTAAGTAACTAAGTACAGTAATTAAGCAACTTTGTGTCTGGCGTATGAAGGGTATTTTTACCCACAGCTGGATAATAAAAGGAAGGAATTATTCATTACACCGTTATTCAGTCATTGTCTTTTCCCCAAGATGACCTAATATGTGAAACAGGCCCTAATTATAAGGCACATGATATTTAATGGCTAATTTGTACGATGATATGGACGTTGATATTAACATATTGTGGATTAGTCATTGCCAAGACCATGTGGATATGTGGCATTTACAAAAATGTCAGCTTAAGGAATAAACAACCTACTGTGTCTTCCCCTTTCACAGAGAAGCACTCATTAGCCCGGAATGTCAGTGTGTGTGTGTGTGTGTGTTTACATGAATACACAGCTTTTTACTCAATGAAGGCACAAATTATAAAATGTTAATGTCCTCTGACTTCGGCACTTGTGGCAAATGATGGTAATGTAGGATATCATTTTGGAATTATTAGTATATGCCAGGAGTGAGAATGAAAGTACACACCACTGACTAATTTGTTCATTAAATTGGCAAATCTAATCACATGGTCATTAGTAATGTGTGTGTGGAAAGGGTGGGCTGATTTTATGACACCCTGTTGCTCCGAGCCAGCGACATGGTAGCAATGCTCATAAATTGGATTATCACATTAGGGCTCAGCAAAATTAATCGTTCAAACTATTTGTTTCATTAATTATCAACTGGCCTTTTGAGCACTCTATACAATGTGATACAGAACATTTTTGTAAAAATAATTATTTGTATAATTTTAATGTAAATTATTTGAAATATTTTATTTTGTGAGAAGGAAGAGAAAGCAGAGTGAAATGAGAGACACAAGCACACAGAAAATTAGTTACCTGAACAAATTAGTTTCTTGCAGTAGTTTTTGAAATCTTTACAATTGCAATGAAAAGGCTCACTTCAGCAAAATTTAAAGTTGGGACTATTTGTTTTTATTATCATTTTTAGTCTTTGCAGTCCTTGGGTTTGATTGGTCAACCAGCATTTCAAGAGTGCCTCGCTTTGTATCACTTTGCTTGATTGTGTTTGTGCACTCTATGTCACACAGCATTAGACATGAGGATTTTATGGTGACTCTTTCTGTAATTTACATTGTTACGCCAATGGGTGACGACAAGTAAACGTCTTGATGAGCGAACCACTGAATCATTTACCAAACCAATTTGTTCAAACCCAAACATTTACTCAACACTACTTGACACAAAATTGAATGTGCTGTGGCTTATTTGTAACTAGGTTCATTCAACTATGATAAAAAATAACCAAAGTAACTGGCAAAATGGTGTCTAAACAGTATAGTTTTTTTTTAGTTCTTATTTTTTTATTAATCTTGTTTATTTTTAATTGCTTTATAAAAGCAATATCACAAGGTAAAAGGGAGCATATGCATTTTGTCTGTGTTTGTAAGAGAATTCCTCTGGGAGACTGTGATGTAAATCAGTATTGATCAGACCAAACAAGTGCTGCATATTTGCTGATAGACATTCTCACATATACAAACACATACAAATCATGACATGCCACTTATTTCTAAAAACAGATTTAATGATTAATGACGTTATAATCTCTCCCGTCACTAGACTTTAACACTGATCAATATAGTAAATGTACACAATATCACATTTTATACATATTTTTGAAGTACTTGAAGAACACAGATAAACCATATGGAGACGGATGTTGATTGTATTCCTGTTTTATCAGATTCAACTTTTTTTTTCTGCACATCTATAGCTGGATGCCTATAATGATTTCCTGGAACATCATACATCTATTACTCCTATGAGTCTTGCTTGTGGACTTTTTGCACAAGGGTGCCCTCCTGTGTCGAGTATGAATTAAACAAATGACATGCGAGTTTAGCGCTCCATAATGGCATTGGCGCTGGATTATTATGTGTCATATTGTCCTGTGTATACTACTTAAATATTGTCAATACTGGTATATAGTAGGTTTGATGACCAATGCAACACTGGAAGCTGATTATTTAGAATGGTTATGCATTTTTGGAGGAAGCTTACATTCTTGCATTGACTTGCCAGTTTAGTGATGACAGGCACCTTTATGCAGTCAAACTCCTTTAATATACATACAGTGATTATAAGATTGCATGGATTGCCATGTATGAAAACAAAATACATAGATTTTTTATATTCTCTCTCTTGCTTTCTTTTTGTCTGTCCCCTCATTTCAAGCATAAGGGGTTTTGGTTCTGGTTCAGATTGGATATGTATTTGTTGACTGCTGACCTGATAAAAAGGGGTTTCAAAAGAAAAAGTTTGTATTCTCATCTTGAGGAGATTCTTGCTCCAGCTTCAGACGGTTCGTAGACCATATTGGCTTTGTATTCGTTTTAAAATTGGTATACGGTTGCTTTACTTTGCTCTACCTTGTTGCTAAGTGAGCATAGAATGTAATTTACTCAATAAATAACTAATCATTCTTTGTATACATAACAAATATTGACATTCTCCCTATGATAGCGGAAAGAGTGATACTATGATGTTTATTACCATTTATCCTGTTTGGGTTAGATGAGAAAGCCATATTTAGATTTTCTGTTCTGGTGAAGTCAGTTAGCTGAAAATTCATTCAATTAGCTCTGAGATTTAGTATTTTAATTTGTCTAGCAGTCCTCACTGCAGAAAAGCAAACAAAACAAAAAGTACATTTATTTTGCTACATTTACGCTGCTTGCTCAAAAGACAAGTAAAACCTGGATTGATGATCACTACCTCCCTCGGGTCGCAACAAAAGGCAGAGAGCCATTTCACATTAATACCGTCTTATGGCCATGTGTGAGGCTATTACATGGCCATTTAAAATCACTCCAGAAGGTCGATTATATTTGTTGTTGCTCATATCCATAATTCATGGAGGAGAGGGACCTCTTTTGACCAGTGTTTATATCATGTCTTTGAACGCCTCACCTTCTCCCTGATCTGCATTCTTCACCACAAATGCAATTTGTTTGTTTCCATTCCATTTTTGTTCAAATGCCACTAATATCAATTACACTGGAGATTGCCTAGCATCTGCCAGCCTATATACACAGTAAAAAGACTGCGGCAGACAGAGAAGAGGTGTAACCTCTAAGCACAGGATATCTAATTGCCCCGACATTGCTAACACTGCTGGGGCTCATTTGAATGTTTGAGTGAAAGAGTAATTAGACCTATTCATTTGCACACTTCATTTCTAATGCACCTTTTCTCCAATCTCCTTTAACACCGAAGGGAAAGGGAGAGAGAGTACAGAGTGAAGAAAGTTATTTGCTAAACTCACTGCCTCACCTTGTCAGAGCAAATTTCACCCTCATAGTTTATTGAGAATGTAGCGCCTGAGATGTTTGCCCTTATAGTGCTAGAAACAGACAGATGTCTGAAGCAACAACACAGTAATGGAGCTCAGGTATGTGTTCATAAAGATACCAAAAACCTCCAAGTAAACAATTTCACTTGTTTCTCACTCCTAAAATGATACAAAAACTCAGATTAAAATGAAACCCCACAGTGTTTAACTCAAACTGAGAATATTAGTTTTAGTTTTTCGCTTGAATATTTAAGGTCACACATACTGTAGGTGAAGCGGGAATACAGAACTCTAGTTAGCAACATTAACCAAAATTAAAGCCCAATTGGATTGCAAATATGAACCTGGTAGCATGTAATTACACAGTTAACTTAATTTTTAATTATCACAGTTGTGTTCTGAGAAGCATTTACAAAAAGCAACTCCGGTTTGTGATTCCTGTTTATTATGAAGGAAGTTGCAAGGCCATTCTGAACGAATCTTTTATACATTTTTTGCAAAAACTGATTAAAAAATATACAAACATTACATATTTTGTCATATAGATGTTTCTCATAAGATCACCGATTGGTGCCTGACTGTAAACAGCATGTTTTGGTGCAGAATCCATTGTAATCTGGAATTGAAAAGAACCGTGCTTTGGCCTCCCGTGCCACCGGGTTACTTTTAATATGAAGCCGTGCCACTCTTTTGATGGAAGCAGACGGGTGGCTGCCGCTTCAGATGTAAATAGGCCCATACTGTGTAACTTATTGAATGAAGCTATGATTTAGGCTACTAAAAAATAAACCTTCCGTATGCACTGCCAGGAGGATCTGCCATTTATTTCTTCGAAGGGGTCACTTGTATGTTCAATAATTCATCCAGCATATGTTGAGCTGACAGTTAGAGTGCTTTGATCTCGCCTGGCCTGTCTCTGCCACTGCCATCAGTTGCCTGTGCAATCATTGTCATTCGCATTAACACACAGGTTGCATCATCTGTGTGTAATTTGCTTAAATCTGGCATGCATTACTGCATTGATCCGGTGTTGTGCGTGCAATCACAACACCTTTAAAAAAGCAGGGTTTGACTAGATGCACAGTGTTTTATAAACAGCCAGAGAGTGATTTTTTTTTTTTGGAGCAAGACATGAAAAATTGAAACAAACACATGCTGGAATAGTGGAGACACCCTGATGACAACAATATATTTTGAATGACAGAAGCCTGCATGTAGAAGAGGGAGGAATCCTCATAAAGGAGTAGTAGCAGCGTCAATCTGTCAGCGTAGCAGAATCAGCGCAGGGAAATCAGGCATATAGGGGCACATTTGAAGTACGGGAGTGAGGTGGAGTGCTGCTGAATTAAAATGTCTCTAAAAATACCTGCAGAGAAGGTGAAAACAAAAAAATCCTTGCTTTATAACATACTAAAAGTATTGGGGAATTTATAAATAGAAATACATCTTATATAAAGCATATAAAAATAATTCCCATGTGCTTATCTGAATGTGTTTAGTTAGCCCCTGTCTGCTGGTATATTAGTAAGTAACTACATTCTTCTCCACACACAATGTGCTGTATTGACAGCCATTGAAAAATGGAATTCATTTTTATCAACAACAAAATATTACATTATAGACTACTGATGAATATATTGCAGAATACTGAGTTCTGTTGTGTTTCCAATGCTGCAGCGTATGTACTGGCAATATAGTGGCACATTAGCGAAGGAGGATTGTTGTGGTGCCACAAAATTCCAAATTAATTAGTCACATGACATTTACAGCTCACGCGATTGGCTCAAAAACGCCTGGGTTCAGATAACTAGATGTTTTTAATATGAATGTAGATATGGCTAAAAAAAGCAGTCTAAAATGTAAAATTGGGTGATTAGGAGTATGCTCATATTTACAGCACCACCAGATAGTTAAGGGCAGAAAGCTAATAAAGTTACGTTGCCATGGAAACACCCCTTGCCAGTACAAATGTCTGAGGAAGGGAGGAGGTGTGTGGAAGAGGAGCTTGCAGAGCACAGTTTCTTTCCCTTGCGTTTTCCTTCCTTTCTCTGCCTCTCTCTTTTGCCATTCAAATCTTTTGTTATTCAATTCAAATTAGACTATGAAAAAGTATTACAATGCACGGAAACAAAAACAACAGCATTACAATAAATAAATAAATAAATATATAAAGGAAGACAAAAGGTGGAAAAAAATCCAGTTGCATACTTGGAGCATCTTTTATTATTATAATTGTTATTATATATATATGTGTATATATATATATATATGTATATATATATATATATATATATATATATATATATATATATATATATATATAAATATAAATATAAATATATATATATATATATATATATATATATATATATATATATATATATATATATATATATTATACTTGTACATTATTAAACTACATAATGCCACATTTAAGACTCTGGTCTTAAATCTTGACAGAGATCAGCATGTAAGACCGCAAGTGGCTTCACTACTGAGAGAAAGTCTTGTTTCTATTCATAAAAAGCCCCCTTGGTGAAATGCAAACAGTGTTGGCCAGGTGTTTTGCATAGTGTTGTATAATTGGGTACTTTGTGTGGGGTTGATGAATTAGATAATACACACAGAGGTTAATAACCCTAAATCAGTGCCCAGCCCAAATGTGGGGCACACCTGTGTGCTTTCTAAATATACCTGACACACAAAACTAGCACCCCGATGCAGACTGCAACAGCTAGTGGGCACACTATATGTCTTAATGTAGTTTTGACACCCTACTAAAGCACCCTACAATTTGTATTTCCTTAAACCGCTCTTGGGTTTAAGGAAATACAAATAAATAAATATATATATATTGATTAATTAGTCACCTATTATAATAGAATAATTTTTTCCACTGCATTTTCATGATTGCAAAATCATAATCCAAACAGAATGAATGCAACAATCAGTGGTCATTTCCATACACTTATTTCCCATCATCCTTTTTTCAGTTGTCCATTCTCTCATTGCTTCTCTTGTTTTCATTAATTAACAGGCTGTCCCACTTCACACAGCCAAGCTTAATCAAACTAACAATTAGCTGCAGGCACTTGTAGACCCTCTGATTGATAGCCACAATCCTTGGAGTTTAATTTGAGCGATTGAGTGGGTGCTTACCAGCGCTCCAATCACCCTCAGGGATCTCTTCACAAGGACATTTCAAATGTGATGTGTCAAAATTCTGTCCTACATTTTTAGTTTCTGAATGTTGTTAGCAGGATTTCAGAATTAAGAGATTAAAGTTTTTATTTTTTTTTAATAGTATATACATGTTTCTGAAAGATAATCTCTTATGCTTACCAAGGCTGCATTTATTTGATCAAAAATATACAGAGAAAATAATAATGTGAAATTATTATTGCAATTTAAATTTGAAACTGTTTCATATTTTTGTGGAACATATGATGTACTTCAGGATCCTTTGATGAATAGAAAGTTCAAAAGAACAGCATTTATTGAAATGAAAATCTTTTGTAACATTGTAATTGTCTTCAGTCTCCCTTTTGATTAAAATATTCATTTATTTTATTATTTTTCTTTTAAAATCGTACCTACTCCTAACTTTTGATTGGAATAAGTTTCCACAAATTATTCAAGTATACTGTGTATATTTATATATTATCATATTAAATAAAATATACTGATTTAATTACAAATAATATATGTAGTAAATAATTTGTTAACTTCATACAGCCAGTAATGGAGTTTGTGGACCAAGTACCCACATTTATATTTCCATCCATATATCTCTTGTGGGCCCTCAAAACATACCCTGTTTAATAAGATATACTTTTTCCTTCAGTAAACTGAGAGCACTTAATGTCAGCATAAAACAGTGTTAGTTTAACAGCTGTCTGCACAACAATGTGAATGTGCCTGAAGCCTACACCTGCCCCCAGCCAAGATCCAATCAGGGTGCAAATATGAGGACATGCTGCTTAAAAATATCTATTCATCCAATATCAAACTAAACTAGTACTGAGAATAATAATATTGACCTGTTACCCTTATCCCACCATGCAAATTTCAAAAAGTAATTATTTCATTTTATGGAGAAGTTTGACAAGACGTTTAGACAGAACTAACATTTGCCTTGAATCTAAGCAGCCTTTTAAAAGACCAAAAATGAATCTAAATGAAATAAAATACTTTTTGGAGAAATTATTTTTTTAGCAGCAATACCTAGAACATAAAATTCACAGAGCTCATCCTTCATAAGTGGCTAAAAAAGTCTTAATAGGAGAATTTTTCCAAACATCATTTCCAAACAAGTGTGTCGAGCATCAAATACAGATAACTGCAACCTCAGTCTAAAATGTGATTGAAGCTCATTCTTACAGCTATTATTAATATTATTTAGATTGAATTTATTTATTTTTTTACTGGGAAATGCAGTATATGTAAAGCATTGTGGGAAATAGACTGTATTTTCACTATGAAATGTATCTTTAAATCCTTGACCCTACTTACCACTGTTATTATGGGTTAAGAACTCATATTTTGGACAGAAGCAACAGTTTAAGCAATAAAACACCTTACTTATGAATTTGTTTCTTACACACACACAGCCTTTCATCTCACAAGACATTATCTGATGGACTTGATTCGTTTGGATTATGTGACTCTCAAACTGCCCTTCTCCATTTGGTGAGCAGGACGTAATGCTAAAATTCCCTAAATCCGTAGCAAGGCAAGGCAAGGCAAGTTTATTTATATAGCACATTTCATACACAATGGTAATTCAAAGTGCTTTACATCAAAGAAAGTAAAATAATCATGAAAAAAAAAAAAGCAATATTAAAACGTTTACTTAAAATCAATTTAAAAACAATTAGAAAATTTAGCGAAGAACCATCACACTCATCTACATTTTGGATGGCCTAAGTGTGAGTAAATTGTTCTTTTTAGGTAAACTCTTTCTTTAAACGTGAATTCCTGACAACTCTTTCATGGGATTCTGTCTATAATGCATTCCTAAAATCAGTCGATATATTAGGTCCCAATTTAGTCCCAGTCCCTCTGTGAGGACAGCACAATCAAGACACACTTCATTGGTTAAACTTTTTCTCTCCAAACTCGGTAACACAGAGATTAATGTGGCAAATCCCAAGGGCCTACAGTAGACTCCGGCATTGTTCCTGACGATGCTCTTCTCAATTCTCGCACTTTTGAAATTTATTAGAGGATTTGTATTCTTAATGACACCTGGCCCTTGCCACTGGAGCTATGTAAATAATCCCATCACCCTGCCCAAACTCATCAAGCGCGGGCTAATCCCTTGTTTAAGGCAGTTACATTGGCTCCACCCATTAATTCCTGCTTCATAAGGACACAGCTTTGCATATATTACACCGCTATGATCTGGTTAACGCTTCCAGTGCGTCTTGAGGAATTCGCACAAGCTCGGAGAGTCAATGTCACTTCCTCCAACTGGATAAAGACCTCTGCCACATGATATCAAAGAGCCTGCTAAAACATGCACTTTTAAGTTAAAAAACTTTCCATTTGTGACACATTGGTATGAGGTTCATGCGATGGGATTTGTGTGTTCTGAGAACATAAAAGTTGGAATTAGTGCCAGAGACCTCTGGCAAACAGCCAGGCAGAAGGAGAGGGATCAGAAAAGAGTTAGCATGTGTGTTCCGTGCTTTGGGTTTAATACGTCCACCCCGATAAGGAAACATCCACTAGTAAGTACACTAAATATTATTTTCAAGGGCAAGGGGTTAAGACTGTACCTGACATGGATAAATCTAAAAATATTATTTACTTGCAATATTATGGTGCAATATCTAGGCTGAACATACCATTGGAAGTGAATATCTAGCAAACCCTATATGGACTTAAAATGTGTTTACATCGAAAGAATCAAGGCCATTTTGCAAAAATTGCAGGAACGCACATTTTCTTACCATAGAAGTGTATATGAAATTCCACAGCACACCGATTACAAAGTGAACTTCTGTCAGTTTAATACAAATTATCTGTGACTTCTGACAATCAAGAGGGAAACAAGGATTCAAGAAAAATGCAAAGCCAACATGAATGAGATAGCTAAAAGTAGGAAAAAAAACAAAAAACAATTGGTGCTATATGTTCTACTTACTAAAAGTGGTCTCTGCACTCATGAAAGATATGCAATGTTAGTGCATTGTTATCACTCCATACAGCTTTCTAGCTACTTACAGGGACATTCTTTTCATCTTCATTCTCTGAACTACTGGTGTAGGACCAAAGCAACAATGTTATCCTAAACAATGAAGGCACAGAACCATAATAAAGAGACCATGAGGATAAGATGCATAGCAGCTGGTAGTCACACAAAGTTACTCACCACGACTCTTGATATTGTCCCCCATATATATATGTGTGTGTGTGTGTGTGTGTGCATTTCAAGTGCTATGCAGTTGTACACAGTTTCAACACAAATCGAGGATATTTTTTCAAGTTGGTTTTCTTGCACTGTCTGCAGCACTTCATGTAGTAAACAAGGTCATGAACGAAACAGTCAACACATCACTGAAAAAGGTAACCAAAGGTACTATACATCGATACACTCGCCAATACAAATAGCCATCCTTTATGTTCATTTTTAAAATTAAATTTTTCCAGGCTGAATGAAGAGAGCATGAAAAATGGAAATTAGATGAGTAATTTCAATGAGCTTGAGCCGGAGCCCAGTCAGAACTCATTAAGGACCAGAGAAGGTCTCCAGCTTTATGCTTTAATTTAGCGTCAGTCTCCTCCCAATTTGATTAGATTGGAGACATGCCATTATGTGCGGCTTGTCATATTATTCCTCTTATTTAACAATGGAGTTTAAATACGTCCCTTCACCTGTCTCACAGTGCCGAAAGTCCTGCCACATGAGAATGGATTACACAAAATGAACACAGTACTGCTTCACTTGAGTTCTGGCAGTACTGAGAGGTTGTGCACATCTCTCGCCTGAGTGTTCAAACTCCCTGAAAGATTAAATGATAGAAAAGCGAGAGATGAATCTTGGGGCTAGGAGGAAGGCTGGGTGAGCTTGATTGCCTAGGAAATGTGCAATGAATATATCAATGATCTCTGCCACAGCATCCCACTAAAAGATACTGCTGGTGAATTTATGAGTCACGAAACATGCAGGATAAGCTAACATTAGAAAAAGCACAGAGTGAATCTTAGCTGGGGAAATCTGAGGCATTGCATATACTGCTATGAAAGAAACAGGAAACATTCATTACTGTAGCAGCAGGTTACTTTGTTTTTCATTAACAAACACAGATACACTGAAGTAAAATGGTGCTAAATAAGAATAATAAGACTTTCTTTAAATAAACAAGTCCTAGCTGTACACTGAGTTTGTTTTGCCTTTCGGAGCGCTTTCTTTGCGCGAAACCATGCTGCTTTCACAAACATTTTTCTGACCTGTTGTATTGCTTAACCCCTAGATTTCTTTTTCACGTTTTAAATTTGTGATGAAATGCAAGTTCTCTCTCGTCACCTTTACTCATGATCCATAACACACAATCAACACCTTCGCATGTACGTCTGCCTACCCCAAGATTCGCCATCTGTTCACAAAGCCTACAGAAAGTAACTAAAATTGCACTGAGGCTTTGCTCAAAAAAAGAGAGACTGAATTAAAATTACAATCAAACACGCATTCATTATCATCTGACAGGTCATATAGTGGCTCAAAGCATAACAGATTAGATATCAGACTGTCATTGTGCATTAGTGAATGATTATAATATGATATAGCATTAAATCAAAATCTGTCGCTTTCAGGTGAAATATCTAAACATAATAACTGTGCTGTGTCTCGCCTCTTGAAGTCACACCTTGATTGTGTCTGAAAATTATAAAGCGAAAGATAACAGTCTCAAAGTTGAGCTTCTCAGACATGCAGACGGGTGGCTTGTCAGATCTCTAGCCTGTCAGAGATTCATCCAAAGTGACAAGGTCTGGGAGAGCAGCGGAAATGAGGGCACTATTGAATTAGAGTGTCAGATATGCTGACACACACAGCGGCGACTAACTCGATTTCACCACTAAAGTCTCCATTGTTTGAAAACACATTATTATTAATGAAACTGCATTTTACTGAAAAGATGAAAGGGGAAATGTAATCGGTCTTGGGTTTGTACAACACTGACTAACAATGAGATGTTCCAGATTGAACTTTTGAGGTTATTTCGAATAATCACCACTTAAACGCTCAACTGAAAGATGTCTAGCCAAACATTATATTGCATATTTCTCTGTAAAAATGTCCTTTTTTTATCATAGAAAAGCTTGAAACAGTAACATCCATAATAATGAACAATGAATATACAACACTGACACTCCTACAAGGATTGAGTTAAATGTGATTAAGATCCAGGCTAACTTAAACATCTACTCAGCAACCTATCAGGCACAGTGGTTACTGGCACAAAACATTTATTATTCCACACCTATCATTTCACATTAGTGTTAAAAAGAAGATTTTTCCACAATTTTAGGAATATTTTCAATGCTCTAAGGACAAGGGGAAAGTAGCTACAGCGTAGTTGTTGATAGTGAATCTAAAATGATGCTTAAGTTAATATTCATACCTATTTTTCCCCCTGTATTCATATAACTGTTATGGAAAGTTTCATATAGTAGAATGCATGTAATGATACAACAGTTTCTGTGGCTGAAAGGGTTAAACCTTGTAGTCTTTTTGCTATCCAGATGGCTACGGATCTCAGAATCCCGCTTCACGTTTTATTAGGGTCCAGTGGTTGTGAACACAAGTCAAATAAAATGAGATAAACAGTGGGTGAGCACAGTGAAATGAAAATGTTCCTCAGCACAGTGTTTTAGATGGCATCTCTCGCCCTGGTGGCACAGAGCTAATTCTCAATCTTATTAAGATGCTTCCTGCTTCCCATTCCACATTAGACTGAAGAAACAAGCAGAAGAGCTGAATAGCCTCCTCTTGATTATGGAAATAATTGGTCCCATCTCCATATCACAGAAGCTCACTCATGCTTGTATTCACTGTACACATGCTCCATCATCACTGTGTTAATGCCGCGTCGTGGCAGAGAATGTTGAATTATGGAGAACGTAAACACTTCAATCAGGATTCACAGGTCTTTGCAAATGATGTTTCATAAGCTACTATGATTCTGCTGCATTTTAGACAATACCTAATTTATTCAGCAAGTGCATAGAGGGTCATTAATAATTATGTTAGCTTTAGTTCTGACAGACCTGATCGATGATATAACACATTTATATATTCAGGATTTTGGGGAGTGGAGGCAGATTTGGACAAAATGTAATAATTAACAATCAATCATGGGAATGCCCACCCTGGTCACCCACTAACTTAATAATTGGCGGAGAACTTTTGCCATCTCCATGGACCCTGGGGTTACAGCTCTGGTTTTGAACCCTATTTAGGGAGGTTTAACCCAGTGTCTTTTTATCTCAGACCCCCTACAATTCAGTGATTGCCTGAGCACCCTTAAAGTCTGTGATTATGTGATTTCTTTTCATGTTTTATGAAAACAGCAGCTGCACTCACCCTTTTTTTTTTATGAAACTGCAGTCTAAATCCTCTCCCTTCCCCTTACCAGCCAATACAAAGTTTGATAATTTAAGCAAAGCGTGCTGCAGAGACATGCTTTTGTAAGCCAATCCAGAAGTTAGCATCACCCTGGTTCCCTTGAGAAAAATCTGATATCTCATATCTTTTGGATTGTTGCAGAAAATAAGCTTTCTGACAAACAAAAGTTTATGATTCTTAAAGTGATAATCTTCAGAAACAAACTGAACTTTTATGAATTTTGAAGCCTAAATACAATTGCCTCAAGAAAAAGGCTAAATCTATGCTAGCCTATAACTACAGCATGCTTGAAGACTTCCCAACAACTCTTTCAGTTTTTACTTTGAGTACTTTTCAAGAGCATTACTATAAACAAAACAAGGCTGTAAAAGCGGACTAATGAGTATGAGTTTATCTGGTTGGCACGATGACATTTAATGCCCTCGGACAACCTATGTGAGCGCATTTAGCCGTAGCAATCACCTTTTTCAGTGAGAAGCTTTAAATAATTCAAAATGGGGTTTTACTGATGTATTTTATGTTGTAGAATAAAACATGAAAAATCCCGAGTTTGTGTTAATCACAGAACTTATTTCAGGCATTTAACTGCACCAAAAACCCATTCAAAAACCAATTGACTTCAGGATGATGGAACCGTACGTGTTGTATGTCATCCCTGTAGCACTCTATTACCCTTCCTTCTTAAAGGGGCTTAGGCTGCCTAGTGGTGGATCCTGGCATTCTCCTTTAGGGTTGCACTGTTCTATAGGGCACACAAGTTATATATACACTCTAAACTATGCAGATACAAATTGAAATACTTCACCAAAGTTTGAGATGCACAATTAAAACCTAACTACAAAAAAGTTATCCTAGCCCCTGCTAAAAAAGTTCTCATAAACACACTTTTAGTAAAAATGCCTTGGAAGTGAAGATAAAGCAAGTTAGTTAAAGCTGAATACATTTTATGTTGAAGTTTTAGTTAGTTGTCACTTTATTAAGTCACGCTTGAAATCATTCTGCATACTTAATTAACTAAGAAGGAGTTTGAAGAATTATTTAAAACTAAAACACCAAAAAATCTTCCCTCAACCTGACTAATTTTAATACATTTTTAGGGGCAAAATGCAATCCACATTTACCAAAGCCTAGCACATGCATACTTCTTTTAATGTATTTAATAGTTTTCTTCCTCATGCATAGAGGTGCACTGCAGGGTTTTTCAGTGCACAAATAACAGAACAATACATTTCTTTCTCCAAAATGTATCATTTTGTGTGCATATATATATTTCATGCACTCATGCCGAAAGAACTTTAAATATGAGCTGCTGTCAAAGCACTTTCATAGTGTGCAGATAGCAAAGCCATTTTCATGGACAGTTACCCCAGCTGTCTCAGTCCTCAAGTTTTACATCAAGTATCACCATCATTACACTAACATTCTTTCATACAGCTCAATTTTACCGAGGAAGATTCGTGTTTAGGGATTTATAAGTACTGTACAAAGACACTAGGAGCCTTATTTGATCCAACTCAACAGTCAACTGTGAAGGATTCTGCAAAAGAAACAAAACTCTTCAGTTTTCTTTTGTGGGCACACATGCTTATACTAGGAGATGATATATAGAGTATTTTATGCATCTTATTTTGTGCATTTTAATTTATTTCTTCATATTTTAGAGGATTATTATTCTATCACATGCTAAACCTGCATCCATGTGTTTTTATGGTCTGCAGTAATATTTACGTAAGCTTTGTGTAAGCCAGTTTAGGAAGACAATGTATGTTTGGCCTTATTGTCACAGCACTGAACTCCATGGATACCTGACACACGGTCTAATGTGATGCAGCCCTAATCATCAGTGAATCTAGATCATTATAATTAATTTAAAGATGTGATCTAACTTCACAGAGGAAAGGACAGCAGGAGCAGCGGAGAGAGAGAGAGAGAGAGAGAGAGAGAGAGAGAGAGAGAGAGAGATAAAATATCATTTCACTGAATAGAATAAGGGACAGATTTACTAACAGCTTACACAAGCGCAAACCATCTTTTGGCATTAAAATAGTACTGTAAGGTTTAACTAAAGACGCGCAGTGAAGAATTAGCACTGAAAAGGTTTAGGCAGTAATTTTTGCACCTGACCTTACTGAATATGCTTTACAAGGTGTTTCCTTTTCAGACGCAATATAAATGGGAGAAGAGTATTCAAATGAATTACCAAACCCATTTTACTAGCATTTGTGTTCATCAAATTAATGGTATTTCATTATGTAACACCCAGATAGAGCATGTCTTAAACTATTTTGCGCTTGAAATTGGTACAATTTTTTTGTTACTATTGTTACAGCAGAGAACAGAGAACGCGTGGTAGAAGGGAGAGGATTTTTTCCACACATATTAATTTATTTAGAAAGCAAGAATAACACATTGTCCAAACATATCGTTTGCCAAGCAATGTTATTTTTAATTTTCTTTAGGAAATAAAAGACTACTTGGTACCCCCAACTAGTAGTCGCACAATACCAGGTCTATCAAAACTTCTCGCAACCCTTCATTTTTTTTGCCTCCGGTTCTTTTCGACGCACCATGGCTTTGTTTTTCTTTATTCTTTGTGACTATGCTAATTTGCGCTGCGCTTGGTAAATTGTGTTGGTCAATATGTAAACTTCTTTTGGAATTGTGCTCTAGCACTAATTTGTTTAGTAAAACTGGCCCTTAATGTACTAAATACACAACTTATAATTTTTACAAGCTATTGATCACTCCCTAAACACAAGTAAAACACACTTCTTTTTACAAAAGCCATTTTCAGCTTGTGTTTAAAACACTCATTTGCTCAAGCAAAAACTCCTCTATACAAAAAAAAATAAAAATAACAAAAATTATTAAATAAATGAGCTCGTCAGTCAAGACAGAATTGGTACAGTTGGAAATTTCCCAGTGGTACACCACTTAAGGGAAGCTAATTCTCCTCACCTTATTTGCTTTCCACAACAGTATTTTATCTTTGAAGGAAAATATAATCTGTGTGTTTACTGCATACTCAATTAGACAAATGTACTTGTTTTAGCATGAGTAAATGAAGAGATATTGCAATTTTCTCCCATGAAAATGAAAATAATACATTCATTTCATGTTTTAATTGTTGAGAGGATTAGAAGAACAATGACAGCTTCTACACTCAAAAAAAAAAGAAAAGAAAAAAGAATAATAAAATAAAAAATACAAAAGCTGTCACTGGGGCAGAACTTTTTCAAAAGGCACACCTTTTTGCGTTAAATGGTCCATTTTGGTACCTTGAAGGTACATATTAGAACCTAAAGGGTGCAAAATTGCCCCAGTGACAACTTTTGTACCTTTTTTTCTGAGCGCCTACAACAAACCCACATGAAAGATAAATTAAAATTATATATCATTGTCATATGTATGTTGGCTTCATATATTTTCGGCAAGTCATTTTGATTTAATGGTGCTAAAAATGTCATGTGGTGTAACCATCAAGCAAAAAGTAACAAAATATTTCCTTATGTTTGTGTGTCAGAATATAGCTTTTTCGCTTTATTCGGCCAGGTGTGCACAAACACACAATACATTTTTTAAGGTGCTCCTGGTACATACATACACATCTGACATGAGAACAGAACAAAAAATAAATAGAAAATAGTAAGACTTAGCAATAAATAATGTGGATAAATCTGGAACAGTTGATTGATTTATGTAGAGATTTGTGCAATTTTACTTTATATAGAACTGTATAAATAAAGAGATATGCATATGTACTTACATAATACTTG